>NC_079212.1:48414725-48514668 GCF_029633865.1 Lampris incognitus | reverse complement strand
ATCAGTCACATCTCTGTCTCCTTTAATACCTGGTTATCGGTCACATCTCTGTCTCCTTTACTACCTGTTTATCTCCTTTACTACCTGTTTTTCAGTCACATCTCTGTCTCCTTTAATACCTGGTTATCGGTCACATCTCAGTCTCCTTTACTACCTGTTTATCTCCTTTACTACCAGTTTATCAGTCACATCTCTGTCTCCTTTAATACCTGGTTATCGGTCACATCTCTGTCTCCTTTACTACCTGTTTATCTCCTTTACTACCTGTTTATCAGTCACATCTCTGTCTCCTTTACTACCTGGTTATCGGTCACCTCTCTGTCTCCTTTTACTACCTGTTTATCTCCTTTACTACCTGTTTATCAGTCACATCTCTGTCTCCTTTAATACCTGGTTATCTCATTTACTACCTGTTTATCAGTCACATCTCTGTCTCCTTTAATACCTGGTTATCGGTCACATCTCTGTCTCCTTTACTACCTGTTTATCTCCTTTACTACCTGTTTATCAGTCACATCTCTGTCTCGTTTAATACCTGGTTATCGGTCACATCTCTGTCTCCTTTACTACCTGTTTATCAGTCACATCTCTGTCTCATTTACTACCTGTTTATCAGTCACATCTCTGTCTCCTTTAATCCTGGTTATCTCCTTTACTACCTGTTTATCAGTCACATCTCTGTCTCCTTTAATACCTGGTTATCGGTCACCCCTCTGTCTCTTTACTATCTGTTTATCGGTCACCCCTCTGTCTCTTTACTACCTGTTTATCAGTCACCCCTCTGTCTCTTTACTATCTGTTTATCGGTCACATCTCTATCTCTTTACGACCTGTTTATCGGTCACCCCTCTGTCTCTTTACTATCTGTTTATTGGTCACCTCTCTGTCTCTTAACTACCTGTTTATCGTCACCTCTCTGTCTCTTTACTGTCTGTTTATCTTTCACCTCTCTGTCTCTTTACTACCTGTTTATCGGTCACCTCTCTGTCTCTTTACTACCTGTTCACCAGTCACCTGTCTGTCTCTTTACTACCTGTTTATCGCCACCTCTCTTTCTCTTTACTACCTGTTTATCGGTCACCTCTCCGTCTCTTTACTATCTTTTTATTGGACACCTCTCTGTCTCTTTACTATCTGTTTATCTTTCACCCCTCTGTCTCTTTACTACCTGTTTATCGTCACCTCTCTTTCTCTTTACTACCTGTTTATCGGTCACCTCTCCGTCTCTTTACCATCTGTTTATTGGTCACCCCTCTGTCTCTTTACTACCTGTTTATCGGTCACCCCTCTGTCTCTTTACGATCTTTTTATTGGACACCTCTCTGTCTCTTTACTATCTGTTTATCGTCACCTCTCTTTCTCTTTACTACCTGTTTATCAGTCACCCCTCTGTCTCTTTACTATCTGTTTATCGGTCACCCCTCTGTCTCTTTACTACCTGTTTATCGGTCACCCCTCTGTCTCTTTACGATCTTTTTATTGGACACCTCTCTGTCTCTTTACTATCTGTTTATCGTCACCTCTCTGTTCCTTTACTACCTGTTCATCAGTCACCTGTCTGTCTCTTTACTACCTGTTTATCTCCTTTACTACCTGTTTATCAGTCTCCTCTCTGTTTCCTTTACTACCTGGTTATCGGTCACCTCTCTGTCTCCTTTACTACCTGGTTATCTCCTTTACTGTCTCCTTTACTGCCTGGTTATCGGTCACTTCTGTCTCTTTTACTACTTGTTTATCTCATTTACTACATGTTTATCATCACCTCTGACTCCTTTACCACCTGTTTATCAGTCATCTCTGTGTCTCTTTACTATCTGTTTATCGGTCACATCTCTATGTCTTTACTACCTGTTTATCGTCACCTCTCTGTCTCTTTACTATCTGTTTATCGGTCACCTCTCTGTCTCTTTACTACCTGTTTATCATCACCCCTCTGTCTCTTTACTATCTGTTTATTTGTCACCTCTCTGTCTCTTTACTACCTGTTTATCGGTCACCCCTCTGTCTCTTTACTATCTGTTTATCGGTCACATCTCTATCTCTTTACGACCTGTTTATCGTCACCTCTCTGTCTCTTTACTATCTGTTTATTTGTCACCTCTCTGTCTCTTTACTACCTGTTTATCATCACCCCTCTGTCTCTTTACTATCTGTTTATTGGTCACCTCTCTGTCTCTTTACTACCTGTTTATCGTCACCTCTCTTTCTCTTTACTACCTGTTTATCAGTCACCCCTCTGTCTCTTTACTACCTGTTTATCGGGCAGCTCCCTGTCTCTTTACTATCTGTTTATCGGTCACCCCTCTGTCTCTTTAATATCTGTTTATCGGTCACCTCTTTGTTTCTTTACTACCTCTTTATCGGTCACTTCTCTGTTTCTTTACTTTCTGTTTATCGGTCACCTCTCTGTCTCTTTACTACCTGTTCATCAGTCACCTGTCTATCTCTTTACTACCTGTTTATCGCCACCTCTCCGTCTCTTTATTATCTGTTTATCGGTCACCTCTCTGTCTCTTTACTATCTGTTTATTGGTCACCCACCTCTCTGTCTCTTTACTACCTGTTTATCGTCACCTCTCTTTCTCTTTACTACCTGTTTAATGGCCACATCTCTGTCACTTCACTATCTGTTTATCGGTCAACCCTCTGTCTCTTTACTATCTGTTTATCAGTCACTTCTCTCTCTCTTTACTACCTGTTTATCGTCACCTCTCTGTCTCTTTACTACCTGTTTGTCGGTCACCTCTCTGTCTCTTTACTATCTGTTTATCGGTCACCCCTCTGTCTCTTTACTGTCTGTTTATCGGTCACCTCT
The DNA here is from genome assembly GCF_029633865.1 of Lampris incognitus. Classification (NCBI taxonomy): domain Eukaryota; kingdom Metazoa; phylum Chordata; class Actinopteri; order Lampriformes; family Lampridae; genus Lampris; species Lampris incognitus. Next base: position 48,511,853 of record NC_079212.1, on the reverse strand, counting down.
CTGTCTCTTTACTACCTGTTCATCGGTCACTTCTCTGTCTCTTTACTTTCTGTTTATCGGTCACCTCTCTGTCTCTTTACTACCTGTTCACCAGTCACCTGTCTGTTTCTTTACTACCTGTTTATCGCCACCTCTCTTTCTCTTTACTATCTGTTTATCGGTCACCTCTCCGTCTCTTTACTATCTGTTTATTGGTCACCCCTCTGTCTCTTTACTACCTGTTTATCGGTCACCCCTCTGTCTCTTTACTATCTTTTTATTGGACACCTCTCTGTCTCTTTACTATCTGTTTATCGGTCACCCCTGTGTCTCTTTACTACCTGTTCATCAGTCACCTGTCTGTCTCTTTACTACCTGTTTATCTCCTTTACTACCTGTTTATCAGTCACCTCTCTGTTTCCTTTACTACCTGGTTATCGGTCACCTCTCTGTCTCCTTTACTACCTGGTTATCTCCTTTACTGTCTCCTTTACTGCCTGGTTATCGGTCACTTCTGTCTCCTTTACTACTTGTTTATCTCATTTATTACATGTTTATCATCACCTCTCAGACTCCTTTACCACCTGTGTATCAGTCACCTCTGTGTCTCTTTACTACCTGTTTATCATCACCCCTCTGTCTCTTTACTATCTGTTTATCGGTCACCCCTCTGTCTCTTTACTACCTGTTTATCGGTCACCCCTCTGTCTCTTTACTATCTGTTTATCGGTCACATCTCTATGTCTTTACTACCTGTTTATCGTCACCTCTCTCTCTCTTTACTATCTGTTTATCGGTCACCTCTCTGTCTCTTTACTACCTGTTTATCATCACCCCTCTGTCTCTTTACTATCTGTTTATTGGTCACCCCTATGTCTCTTTACTACCTGTTTATCGGTCACCCCTCTGTCTCTTTACTATCTGTTTATCGGTCACATCTGTATCTCTTTACGACCTGTTTATCGTCACCTCTCTGTCTCTTTACTATCTGTTTATTTGTCACCTCTCTGTCTCTTTACTACCTGTTTATCATCACCCCTCTGTCTCTTTACTATCTGTTTATCGTTCACCCCTCTGTCTCTTCACTACCTGTTTATCGGTCACCTCTCTGTCTCCTTACTATCTGTTTATCGGTCACCTCGCTGTCTCTTTACTATCTGTTTATCGGTCACCTCTCTGTCTCTTTACTGTCTGTTTATCGGTCACTTCTCTGTCTTTTTACTGTCTGTTTATCAGTCACCTCTCTTTCTCTTTACTGTCTGTTTATCGGTCACCTCTCTGTGTCTTTACTATTTGTTTATCGGTCACCTCTCTGTCTCTTTACTACCTGTTTATCGGTCACTTCTCTGTCTCTTTACTGTCTGTTTATCGGTCACTTCTCTGTCTTTTTACTGTCTGTTTATCGGTCACTTCTCTGTCTCTTTACTACCTATTTATCGGTCACCTCTCTGTCTCTTTACTATCTGTTTATTGTTCACCTCTCTGTGTCTTTACTGCCTGTTCATTGGTCACCTCTCTGTGTCTTTACTATTTGTTTGTCGGTCACCTCTCTGTCTATTTACTACTTGTTTATCGGCCACCTCTCTGTCTCTTTACTATCTGTTTATCGGTCACCCCTCTGTCTTTTTACTACCTGTTTATCGGTAACCTCTCTGTCTCTCTACTATCTGTTTATCGGTCACTTCTCTGTCTCTTTACTATCTGTTTATCAGTCACTTCTCTGTCTCTTTACTATCTGTTTATCGGTCACCCCTCTGTCTCTTTACTACCTGTTTATCGGTCACCCCTCTGTCTCTTTACTACCTGTTTATCGGTCACCTCTCTGTCTCTTTACTACCTGTTTATCGGTCACCCCTCTGTCTCTTAATATCTGTGCTCGTATTTATCTCACATGCATGTCAGATAAGATAACATGATGTTTTATCATACATCTGGCTTTTAGCAGTCTTCCCCTGTTTACTTAATTCTCTGTCTGTCTGTCTCACTCTGTCTGTTTCTGTCTTTCTCTCATTCTCTATCTCTCTCTGCCTCTCTCGTTCTCTCTCTCTGTCTCTCTCTGTACTTGTATGGTCATAATGAGTCAACTTGTGTACACATCCGTTGTGCACGTGTTTGTGCAAGTGCACATAAGTATATGGCTTTTTGTGTAGCGCGCGCGTGTGTGTGTGTGTGTGTGTGTGTGTGTGTGTGTGTGTGTGTGTGTGTGTGTGTGTGTGTGTGTGTGTGTGTGTGCACGTGTGCACATTTGCACACGTGCACCGTCAGGCTAAACGGTTGTCCACAGCGGTGCTGTAATGGGCAGTGAATCCACCACCCCGTTTTTATAGTGACTGGTTGCTGTCTTGCATGGCGTGCGTGGTGACTCAGACTTGATGTGGGGAGGCAACGCAGTGTGGACGCTGACACGGAGCCAAGTCATGTTTCACACACTTCCCAGAGCTGTGCAGCGGCAGGACTCAAGTCAACATTCCCTCTTTAATGCAGTTCTTCTGTATCCTCACCCGGTGGGCCATCCTCACCCGGTGGGCCATCCTCACCCTGTGCACCATCCTCACCCTGTGCACCATCCTCACCCTGTGCGCCATCCTCACCTGGTGTGCCATCCTCACCCGGTGGGCCATCCTCACCCGGTGGGCCGTCCTCACCCGGTGGGCTGTCCTCACCCTGTGTGCCATCCTCACCCAGTGTGCCATCCTCACCCTGTGTGCCATCCTCACCCGGTGTGCCATCCTTACCCGGTGCGCCATCCTCACCCAGTGTGCCATCCTCACCCGGTGGGCCGTCCTCACCCGGTGGGCTGTCCTCACCCTGTGTGCCATCCTCACCCAGTGTGCCATCCTCACCCTGTGTGCCATCCTCACCCGGTGTGCCATCCTTACCCGGTGCGCCATCCTCACCCTGTGTGCCATCCCGGCCCTTTAGCTCCCCTTGTTCTACACTTTACACGAGGGTTCACAGTATTTGCTGGTGGCGTTTTTGTTAGTGTTAATAAACATGATGGCCTTCAGCTACATGGGAAAATGTAGGTGTGCTTCTCTAAAAAAGGAGCACTCGTACACGTCCACATTCCTTGTTGAGGAACTGCTGTGTTGTGTCATCAAGGACGTCTGTTGTCAGGCTCTTAAAACACCATTTGTCAGAAATAGGAAGTAAATAAAACCACCGTCATGGTAGAAGGTGGAGGGTATTGGTCTCATATCCCATGTCTCATGTACTGTAAATATACTCTTACCACTGTGTGTGTGTGTGTGTGTGGGTGGGTGTGGGTTTATTAGGGGTGTAAAAATATCGATACACCCGAGTATCGCGATATTATCGTTTATGACATTGTATCGATTCTCAAAACCACTATATCGATTTTGGGGGGGGGATTTTCCCCCTTTTCCTCCCCAACTGTACTTGGCCAATTACCCCACTCTTCCGAGCCGGCCCCGTCGCTGCTCCACCCCCTCTGCTGATCCGGGGAGGGCTGCAGACTACCACATGCCTCCTCCCATACATGCGGAGTCGCCAGCTGCTTCTTTTCACCTGACAAGTGAGGAGTTTCACCAGGGGGGACGTAGTGCGTGTGATGCCGCACTGAGCGGTACGCCGGGTTCGGACACACACAGCCTGCTTACACAGGGCCATTCATCTTGTCGTATGGGGAAGCAGCCTCGCCTATAGCAGAGGACACAACATCCCGCCTGCAGAGGACAGGAGCATGCAGCATCCCACCACTCGGCGGAAGGGACGAAAACTACTGCATGTACCTCACGAGGCCGGATCACTTTCATTTAATGAAGGACGAAGTCACCACTGCTGTCTGGGCATCGAATGCGATGAAGCTGCAAACTTGGAGAAAGGAAGAAGTGTCCCCCCCCCCCCTACTGGTTGGAATGACCTTTTTCTCTGATCAGGAATCAGGAATGTTATCATTTCATCACCTGTGCACATGAAATGAAACGAAATATGGTTTTCCCAGCCCACAGCCGTGCAACACCAAGACAAACACACATATCCGAACTACAAGAACACATATATCCAAATTACAAAAAACAAAAACAAAAAACCTACAAAAACTACAAAACACATACTATATCCAACATATCAAAAAAAAAGAAAGAAAAAAATCACTTTCCAAGAGAGCGAACGCCAGGATGACTGCCGGAACTGCCGGTCTGCATGGGCTAGCAGTTAGCTTAGCCTGCCCCGCTTCTGCATCCTGTCAGTCCGCCCTCGGTGTTTCCTCCTCGGGCGCTGCTCCAGGCAAGGCTGCGGTCCCTGGGACCCACAGGACAGAAGACCAGGCTTCCCCAGCCAATCCAGTGCCAGCTCTCCCAGCCATCAAACAAAGACACAAACGTAGACGCAGACGTGGACAAGACAGTGCATGGACGGCACTGGGTGAGGCAGTCAGGTGAATCGTACCTGTTCATGTCCGTCATCTACGCTGAACACATCGTAGACTGGCTGGGAGAGACCACATGGAGTTGCATCGAAAGGATTTTCCAGGATGTTAGTCACAACCGCAAGCCTCAAGAGAAAATGTTGTTTGCAATGCTGCAGTGAGGCAGCATGAGGCTTGCAGATACTGACAATTAAAGAATTATTCGAAGACAAACACAGTGTCTTCTGGAATATGAAGAAGAGTATTTGGCTAGTGCCAAATGTAGTATTCCCACCGACAAGTTAGACAGCTGATATTGGTAAACACCCACGGGCTGGCACGCACTCGTTCTGCACGATGCCCACACTTGATTTCACCATGTTACTTGTAAAACACACACTGTACTTAAGCTTACAAACACACACACGCACACACACGCACACAAAAAGCCGGTAATCCTGTGTTGTGTAAGACAGAGAATCGAGCATAAAACTCAAGCATTTCATATCCCTCTGACAAGATCAGAACACGTAATCCAAAAAAACAAACAAAAAAAGCCACGTCATCAAAAGTCAAATAAGCACTCCTCTGTCTTTGTGGGATTTGGTTAAGTACTTCTAGGCTGGGTATTCTTGCAGCCTGGACGCTCCAGTACTGGTTCAGGGTTTCCTCTGCAAATCATCATACTGCAACCTTTTCGTCTGTGTGCTCGGCAGCACACGGCGGATGTAGACCGGTCTTTTCTGTAGGAGAAAAAAAACCCACAGCGGAAATCTGAAATGAAGTACCCATTTATATTTGTGCGGTTCATTTGCCCTGATGTACAGGAAATCCTTTGTTGCATAGCAGCACTTTGACTCCGGAGGCTCATCACTATTCTAAAAGCTCGTGCTGATATCTGTGCTCTATAGATGTGGAGAAAATGTGTGTGTGTGTGTGTGTGTGTGTGAGCCTGCCTGAGGCTCTGTAGCTTAGCTCAGCCGCCGCCTATCTCCGGCACTTCCTCTCCCTTCAGCCCGTTGATGGGACTCTTACCGGTCGCTCTTTGCATCCTGGAGGTAAACGATAGAGAGACAGCTGTCAAATGTGAAGGAGAAGGTGGCAGAGAAGGAGGGGAGAGGGGGGGACACACTTGTGATCGACTTGTGACTGAGAGCTGTGACGGATGATGGAAGTGGGGTTTGAATTTTCCGTCACAGGATCCTACAGCCGACTGAGTAAACAGAACCAGGCAGACGGAGAGGGGCAGAAAGAAGAGTGGGCGGAGAGAGATTTGATTTGAAGATGTCTAGATAGAAGAGGGATGGAGAGAGAAAAGGAGCGAAGAGAGGGAAGATGGCAAAGGACAGAGAGAGACGGGAGGGAAAGAAGAGAGAGAGAGAGAGAGAGAGAGAGAGAGAGAGAGAGAGAGAGAGAGAGGTGGAGAGAAGGGGAGAGAGGAGGCCTTGGACAGGGGAGCCAGAACAGAACGTGCATCAGGCAGCTAAATAATAAATGACAACAGGCATCAAACTTGCAGGCTGGCTCTTGGATGCAGCAGGCAGATACACACACAGAGTGATAACAACAGGTTGGGACCCACAGATCACCATTTTAAAGCCTTTGGAAATTTGGCTTGACATAGTAAAAATGCATATATGATGTCAAAGTTGAGTGTCTAATTAATGTAACGGGGGCAGTCCTATGCTGTTCTATGCTGGTCAGCCTGCTGCACGCCCGTCACTCTCATCATTAGCTCTGCGTTGTGTTCTATTTTCGGTGGGGCCCCAGGTGTTGTGGGGGGCCCTCAGTCTCTCATCATCATCATCATCATCATGATCGAGGAAGGAGGGGGGACACACAGGACTCTATTTGGCCCACCTTGCCATTTATTTTGGTTTCAAACCCTTCGACAAACGTCCAGTCCTCCAGCGGGAGCGGTGTTTCTTACGGACGAGGGGGTCGAAGTTCAACCACTGCCCGAACTTCACTCGTGTGCGTTGGAAGGAGAAACTGTCCACGGGACTCCGATGTAAGAAAGGATAAACAAGTATTTTATCCCACAGCTTGCAGTGTCTTCTTACAGGGATACTCAAGGTTACGTTCTCCTCAACCAGCAAAACTGTCCTACCGTAAGAAACACGCGTGGCTCGGCTCGATCGCTGCTTGAGACTCCTCCCACAAAACAAAAAAATGGCCTCTCCCGCGTTCCCTCTTCCGTGTACCCACAAGACCTCTCTCTTAAAGCGACAGTACATGTATATGACGGTCGTTGGAAAACATACATAAAAGTAAATAATGACATAAAATAAAATGTAGTAAACACAAATAACAGCACACAGACAGGATTTGGTGATATTTCATACTCAGACAAAATAAAATAAAAATATTAATTTTAACCTGGTTACATTCACCCCTCCTGAAATTCACCAACATCCTGACAGCAGGATAAAAAGAGAAAGAGGAAAGGAAAAGCCCATCACTGACTACTGGCACAAGTGAAAAGAAGGACCTAGTTCTCCAGTCAACTTAGGAGCTACCTCGGTTACGAGGTTCAGAAAATAATGAGGTTGATCAAGTCTCAGTATTCCCCTAGATCAATGTGACGCCTGATACGCCACACCATGCACTTGGCCCAAAACAACCCTGTCTGATAGACACCTAATAACTCACATTAAACTAGTTTGAATGACTCCAACCTCCATCAAAGTTCAAACCCTCACACTCCGTAGAAATGGCATCTGAGCCATAGATTCTATTAACCTGTTCACTGACCTCACCACCCTCCCTGTGCGTGTCCTAACCCGACCATCGCTCTCTACTTGTGTGCGTGAGACAGTGCGAGCTGCAACATCTGTATCGAGTGAGTGTGGTGCTTCTGTGTGCGAATCAGTGTGAGACATAACACCAACATCGAGTGAGTGTGATGCCTCTATGTGTGGTGCATGTGTGTTGTGTGGTGCGTGTGTGTTGGGTGGAGTCTGAGCAGTGGCCCCCACAGGACTGACTACCAGACTAGACGGAATGAACTCTTCCGCTTCTGCCCACTCAGGTCTAGGCGAGTCTCCAAGTGATGAGACTGCTAGCCCCACTGCATCCCCTGAAACTGTCAGGCCATCTGCACTGTCCTCCTCATCGGACTCTGCGCAGTCAAGCAACTGACTGGTTGTACTGGACTCCTCACCCTGATCTAACTCAGGAAGGGGCAAGAAGTTGACCTCCAACAAACGGTTCCTGTGCACCACTCTAGTGTGCCCCTCTGCATCCTGAATCTTGTAGACGTGGATATTGGGGTTGACACCGACAACCGTGTACACTCCGTTCTCCCATTTGTCAGCCAACTTTCTCTTCCCTCGCTCACTCTGGTTCGCAACCAAAACACGATCCCCGACAGACAGGACAGTGCCCTTGGCGTGTCTGTTGTACTGTCGCGCCTGATGCTGCTGCTCAGCCGTGGAGTGCTTCTGAGCGATCTCCATTGCACTCCTTAGACAGGAAAGCAGAGACTGAGCATAAGAGTCATAGTCAACAACGTGAGGATCATGCAAAACCTGCCTGAACATAACATCCACCGGCAGTCTTGGGACACGCCCATACATCAGGAAGAAAGGTGCATAACCCGTGGTCTCGTGAACAGTGGCATTGTACGCGAGCGTGAGAGAATGGATCTGCTGAGGCCACTGTTGCTTCTGCTGAAGCGGAAGGGAACGGAGCATATTCCCCATCGTGCATTTAAAACGCTCTCTCCCGTCATTACCCATAGGATGGTAGGCCGTCGTGTGGGACTTCGCTACACCCGCCAACTTGAGAAGCTCTGCAATCAGGTTGCTCTCAAAGTTTGTGCCCTGGTCAGAATGTATTCTCTCCGGAAACCCGTAAACACAGAATACATGATCCCAGAGTTTCTTGGCGACCTGCTTCGCTGTCTGATTGGTGCAGGGGAACGCGTGAGCAAGCTTAGTGAAGTGGTCAGTAACCACTAAGACATCGACTGACCGCTGCTTACTGTCCTCAGCGGACCAGAAATCCATACACACAAGCTGCATCGGTGCGGAAGTTTTAATGCTCTCCAGGGGCGCGCAAGCAGCTGGCTCTGGGGTCTTCCCAAACACACATCTCCGACAGCATCTGACATATGCTCTGATATCCCTCTCCATGTCAGGCCAATAAAAACGCTGCCTTGCAAGAGAGAGAGTACGGTCCTGGCCCTGATGACCAGCGTGATCGTGGATGCCAGACAGTGCCTTGTCTTTCAGACTCAGAGGTAAAACATACTGAGACCTCCTCTGCTTGGACACTGGGTCCTTTGTCACCCTGTACAAGACACCATCATTGACTTCCAACTTCTCCCACTGTTTCAACAGCCTGAGGACCTTCTGATCGGCACCATGCCTCTCAAGTCTCGATGGCCGCTTCCGAACAGCGACAAAGGGCAACACCTTGGAGATGCAGGGGTCCTGCTCCTGACTCAACCTGAGCTCCTCGGTGGATAACATTGGCAGTGTATCCTGACCAACCGACAGATGCTGAACGTGCTGGACCAAACTGAGTGCTGTGAATACTGATGCATCAGGCCAGTCACATTTGGCTTGACAAAAAGCCCTGACCTCAGCTGCATCACAAGCAAACCCAGATCGCGCACTACTCACTGTTTGGGACTGGCAACTGAGTCTGAAAACATCCTGCACAGAGTCCCCCTCAACCCCGTCGGCTTCCTGAACAAGGGCCGGGTAGGGCTCCCTAAGTAGCCTCTGACTGACGGGCTTGGAAAAAGGGTCGCGACTCAAGGCATCCGCCACCACGTTTTTCTTCCCTGGCAGGTGTTTGAGATCGAAAGTGTACGACGCCAACTTAGACACCCAGCGGATCTCACACGCGTCAAGCTTCGGCTTCGTTAGGAGATAAGTCAGCGGATTATTATCTGTCCAAACGGTGAAGCTTTGACCCTTCAGCCAGTGGCTGAACTTTTCACAAACACTCCACTTCAGCGCCATGAACTCCAGTCTATGAGCTGGATACTTCCGCTGTGAGGCACTGAGGGACTTGCTTGCAAAACCAACAGGTCTGGCCTTGGACTCTCCTCGGGGCACTTGAGACAGCACCGCGCCGAGTCCGTCCAAAGACGCATCGACCGACAAAATGAAAGGCACCTCAAAGTCTGGATGGGCAAGCACCACACACTCCAGTAACATCGTCTTCAACAGATCAAATGCTTCCCCACATTCCACCGTACAGTCTGCGGAGGTAAGCTTACGGAAGCTGCCATGGGGCTTCTTATCCTTAGCCGACCTCCCCCTCCTCTTTTGTCCAGCTGTAAGGGCGAACAGGGGCTTAGCCACGGAGGAGCAGTTCGGGAGGAAATGCTGGTAGTAAAATACCATACCAAGGAAAGATTTGATCCTACGAACAGAAGGCGTGCACCCATCACCTTCCATGAGATCCTGCACTGTCATGTTGGAGATGACCTCTACTTTAGAGGGATCGACAGACACACCTCCGCCATCTACCACGTGGCCCAAAAACCGCACCCGCTTCTGCAGCAGATGACACTTTTTCGGAGCCAGTTTCAAGTTGTTCTCCCTCAACCTCTGAAACACAGTGCGGAGCCTCGACAGAGCCTCAACCTCTGACGGCGCGAAGACAAGAAGATCATCAAGATAGCACAAAAGCTTCGTGAAGTTCAGATCCCCAAAGATCCCAATCATCATTCTCATGAAGGCTGCAGGGCTATTACAAAGGCCCTGTGGCATGCGATTGTATTCATGCAACCCAAGGGGAGTCGTGAAAGCAGTGTACTTCTTGTCATCTTCATGCATTGGGATGTTGAAGAAGCCAGAGGTGAGGTCCATCGTACTAAAGAGGCAGTTACCACCCAGCGCGGCAAGACAGTCCGACTGGTGTGGCAAGGGATGAGCGTCTTTCAAGGTCCGAGTATTCAGCCATCTGAAATCAGTGCAGATCCGAAGCCCGCCATCCTTCTTCCATACCATAACCAGCGGTGAAGCGTATGCGCTCGAGGACTTCCGGATAATCCCTTTCTCCTCCATATCAGTGAGAACCTGTCTCAACTTCTGATAGTGGGCTGGGGGAACCCTCCTGTAGGGCAAGCGAAAGGGGCGCTCATCCACCAGATGGATGCGATGTGTGTATCCTGTGACCTCGCCACAGTCCAGAGAGTCCCTGGAGAAGATGTCATGGTACTCGGTGAGCAGCTGAGTGAGCTGGGACTTGCATGCCTCACTAACCTGACAGGAGCTGAGGTCAATGTCACTGAGTCCGAGCTATGACAAACTCCTAGCCGGCTGGACAGGGGGACAGGCACTACCTGTGGCGTTGGACTCATGCCTCCCTGCAACTGATTGCAGTCCCTGGAAAACATTGAAGTCCTCAAACGCCAAGCATGGAAACACATCAGCCAACTTGCAGTTCCTTTTCAGCGTGATGGCTTTGTCAGATGGATTGACAACAGTCATGGGTACCCACCTATCACCCCAGAGCGGTGTGACAAGTCGACCTACGAGGACACCGCGTGGCATGGCCTTGGAGTCTGTCGGCTCCACAACAACAGTGCTTCCAGCTGACATAGGCACCTTAGCAGGAAGTCTGCCCCAGACTAAGTGCTCGTGCCTCGGTAAGAGTGTCACGGCCTGGGTGAGCTTAACAGTACCTATCTTCTCAGGAACTGCACCACCCCTCCAGCACTCTACATTCGTGAACATGGACAAGAACTGTTCAACGTCAGGACTAGACGGATGTTCCTGTCTGGACGCGATGTCCCAGTACTCAGTACCACTCTTGAGTACATGGGCCACATGTTTAATGATGTTTGTGCCGACTATCAGATCATCATGCTGACCGGGCACGACCAGAGTGGGTATGAAAAAGGAAACACCATAAAGCTGCATGTTGAGGTCATAAAAAACATCAGGCCTAGTCTCCAGACCACCGCAGCCAATCAAGACAATGTTCTCTTCAGGCTGCTGCTTCTCAGGTAAAACACCCCCAGAGCGGAGCTTCTCTACTGCATTTTCACTGATACTGCATGACATAGAGCCAGTATCCAACATGCCATTAAGCTGCACACTCTGGTTGACAAGAACAGGAGCATAGAACAAGTCACTGAAAGCCTGAATCCTCTGTGTCGCCTGAATGACCATACGCGAACCCTGAGGTGCTTTGGCACACTTGTCATCATACCATTTAGCCAAGTCGGAGACATCAGTGAGGGATACATCTACATTACCCACACCATCCCTCTCTAGGTGTGGGTTTAGTAGTTTAACGGACGAGACTGACAACGAGCTCTTCCACCAGGCTGAGAACGGAGCTGGTTGGGCGGCTGAGGGTGAGGACAGTCCCTCTTCCAATGACCAGGAGACAAACAGTTTATACATCGGTTCCCCCGGCTGCAGTGGGAAAATGTGGAGTGATCCGGAGACTTACAAACCCTGCACAACCGCTGCGGTGCGTCTGGCACCCGCCCTGCGGCGCTAGCTGGCGGTTGAGTCCGCGTCAGTGTCTGGACCGCAGCGCTAACTGGAACCTGAGTCTGCATTGTGACCAAACGGTCTAGCAAGCTCACCAAACTCCTCATATAGTCATCACCGCCAAAGACAGGTGCGGGAGACGGTGTAGGACACCTTGCACAAAATGGTGTAGATGACGCATGAGCCGGGACGGGAGATGGCACCACCGGCACGGTCGTGTTCAAGTCGGGAGCCACGTCGACTACAGGGACATGAACCTGTGAATGGAACCTACGCTCTACCGCGCCTGCTTCACGTTGTCCACCTGCAGCAACACGGGACTTCCTCTCCAGCATGTGCTCATCAAGCCTCTCCTGGATCTCGCTAGCAGACCATTTCCCTGCGGACTTGAACTTAAAAACATTGGCAAGAGACTGATCTGGACAGTGTTTGATAAACATCATGCTTACCTCGTGGCTTGGCTCTTCAATACTACGGCCCTGCCACTTCAAGCATTCGTCAGCCACCTCCACTGTTTTATTAAACCTAATCCAATACTCCATAGCGTCCTCACCTGGCTAGGGCAGCGTACTGTAAAAGTCCGCCAGGGGCATGCTCGAGTATGTGAGGTCACTAAAGTGTTGCTTCAGTACATCAAAAATAATGTGGGGGTTCGCTATGTGGTCGACAGATGTGTTGCGCAGCTTTATCCTCACCACGTCCCTTGCTTTCCCCATAAGCTTAGCTAGAATCTCATGTGACTGCTCACTAACTGGAATGGCTCGCTTCCTCAAATACAAAGACATAAGGCTCTCCCACTCATGAACTGTAAACTTATCAGAGCTATCGCCCCTGAAAATAGGAGGCTCCCTAGCGTCTGTCTGCATTACTACTCTAACACTAGGCACTGTCTCCGAACACTGTTCAGCAGACCTAGCACTGTCTGTGTGTGTGTTTCTAAGCATTTGTTTTTCCTGTAGCTTAGCAGTGATTGACTCTCCTATCTTCTCTGCTAACTGAGTAATGAGCATTGCTAACTCACCCACTGGCTGCTCGCTGTTACCTAGCACAGCCCCTTCGCTGATACCTGGCCTGGCCCGTTCTATGTAGCGTGTGGAGGTGAACTGAGGAGTGCCAAATGTGGTCAGGTCTCTAGCTCCTGGTGCTCTGGTGTCTGGTTCCCCGCCCTCTAAGAGCTGCCCGAAACTCCTACCTACACCTAGCCGTAAACCCCCACCCACATCTAACTGGTACCCCCTCTCCATAGCACACTGGCGATCCAAAAGATCCTGATCAGCAATGTTACCCCCACCTACGTACGAACCACCCGCTGCCATGTTCCTACCTCTAACACTCAGATAAAATAAAAAATAAAATAAAAAAGTGAAAAGCTCAATTCATTTAAATAATTCAATCTAGAAATCACTAAGAGATTGAAACAATCACACACAATCAACAAATTCACCAATAGATTAATCACATATGCACATATCCAGTAGTTTACATCAATAGATTATTCACACGAGTCCTTCAATCACATCAACATTAACCTTTTTTTTTCGTGTGTTTTTCTTCCTTCAGTATATACAAATGTCCTGTTCACAAGCCCAGCCCATGGTAACCACAGCTATGACTGTCCAGTGTCCACACAGCTCAACTCCAGTCCACTGTAACATGAGCGTACAGTCTATAGAAATACCTGAGGACGTCTGGGGCTTGATGACGACAGCAGCCTCCCGCGGCGAGCAACTGATGTCACTCTCAGGATCCAGGAGGGTCACGGCACCAATGTAACGGGGGCAGTCCTATGCTGTTCTATGCTGGTCAGCCTGCTGCACGCCCGTCACTCTCATCATTAGCTCTGCGTTGTGTTATATTTTCAGTGGGGCCCCAGGTGTTGTGGGGGGCCCTCAGTCTCTCATCATCATCATCATCATCATGATCAAGGAAGGAGGGGGGACACACAGGACTCTATTTGGCCCACCTTGCCATTTATTTTGGTTTCAAACCCTTCGACAAACGTCCAGTCCTCCAGCGGGAGCGGTGTTTCTTACGGACGTGGGGGTCGAAGTTCAACCACTGCCCGAACTTCACTCGTGTGCGTTGGAAGGAGAAACCGTCCACGGGACTCCGATGTAAGAAAGGATAAACAAGTATTTTATCCCACAGCTTGCAGTATCTTCTTACAGGGATACTCAAGGTTACGTTCTCCTCAACCAGCAAAACTGTCCTACCGTAAGAAACACGCGTGGCTCGGCTCGATCGCTGCTTGAGACTCCTCCCACAAAACAAAAAAATGGCCTCTCCCGCGTTCCCTCTTCCGGGTACCCACAAGACCTCTCTCTTAAAGCGACAGTACAAGTATATGACGGTCGTTGGAAAACATACATAAAAGTAAATAATGACATAAAATAAAATGTAGTAAACACAAATAACAGCACACAGACCGGATTTGGTGATATTTCATACTCAAACAAAATAAAATAAAAACATTAATTTTAACCTGGTTACATTAAGAAATCACAAAAATCTGCGTGAAAAGAAACATTCATAACTACTAGAAAATCTGATTAAAACCAAAACAGCTCATTTTGCTGTTAAGGCCATGTTTCCAGGCTGTGAGACGTAGCAGGTCACCGCGGCTGTGGCCGACAACAGCTGCAAATACAGGCAATGCTCAGTTGTAAGTTACGTCAGCGATGACTGCTACATCTCATCTCTCAACCTAAGAACCCCCTGGTGGACACCGGTGGTGAGGGAAGCCGTCAGGCTGAAGAAGCAGGCCTTTCAGGCTTGGTTGGTCCAGGGGTCTCCTTGTCACAGTCCAGCCGAACTAGCCTGCTACATGGCATGCACGTGCCGCTCCGTGCCGCTCTGTGCACGCCAGGCCAGGTTTTCCCTTTTGACCTGCCTCCTGGTTGATGGACAGATAAGACAGCCCATAAACAGCTCCTGCTCTACCACACCTGCTGCCACTCTCCTCGTCAGTCCTTGCTAGATTGTTGCATCGCTCGGAGGGAGCTCTTGCTCATGCCTGCTACTTTTGGACTCCTGATTTTTGACCCACGCCTGTTTCTGGATTGTGTTTTCACCTATTGTCTCGGACACTTTGCTCTGCCTTGTCTCTTGTCGCCAATCTCTGCCTGTTTAGCCACTTGAGTCTGCCTGATCTCTGCCGGTACCTTTGCTGTGTTTCCATGCTCACCTGTGTACCGAACTCTGCCAGTTTTTGACCTTTGGAAATCTGCCTGATCCCTGTGCTGTGTTCCCTTGCTCACCCGTGTACCGAACTCTGCCTGTTTTGACCTTTTGGATATCTGCCTTTACCATTGCTAAGGATTTTGACATTTTGAGTTTGTCTTTTACTACCTCATCGGTGCTTTGATTCCATGTTTTGCTCTCCTGATTTTAAAGACACCGAAACCTATTTTGTGTCCCTGAGTCTGCTTTTGGGTCCGCAGTCTTTACCCGGCCGCACCGGCCCTGACACTCCTGAAGCAGCAGACAGGTACCAAGAGGCCAGAAGGGCTAAGGCTTCGGCGGTCGCGGAAGCAAAAACTAGGGTGTGGGAGGAGTTCGGCGAGGCTATGGAGGAGGACTTTCGGGTGGTCTCAAGGAAGTTCTGGCAAACCATCCGACGACTCAGGAAGGGGTTGGCTGGGAAGGGGAACTGCTGAAAGAACACTTTGAGGAGCTGCTGAACCCGGCTAACACGTCCTCAGTGGAGGAGGTAGAGTCCAAAGACTTCGGGAAGCGTGTCCCCCGCCGGACCGTCACAGCCGGGGCGCGAACTCGTGTATGCTGCACCGCGGGCGACTACGTTAACCAGTCGACTAAAGGGTCCGACTCGTTAGCCGAGGGCTAGCGAGCCTATTTATCCGTAACGTGCATGGATAAGAAGACAAGCTGGCCGCTGGCTGGCGGGTCTTACCCTTTAGTCTAGCGGTTAGCGATGTCTCCTGCGGTGCGGGCGATACAGGTTCGCTTCCCGGCCGCGGCAGTTCCTGTGGTTGCGTTGTCCCCCGAATTCGCTACAATGGTGTCAGAAGTGGGATGGAGCGACCGTAAGGCCATCGGAAGCGTATGCGCCCTGAAGCGTGAAGGAGCTGATATGCTTAAGCGCGGGGACGCGCTTCCCGAAGGAGGGGGGTAGTGTAACGTGCATGGATAAGAAGACACGCTGGCCGCTGGCTGGCTGGCGGGTCTGACCCTTTAGTCTAGCGGTTAGTGATGTCTCCTGCGGTGCGGGCGATACAGGTTCGCTTCCCGGCCGCGGCAGTTCGTTGTCCCCCGAATTCGCTACATCATGTTTCTATGGCTTGTGTAACTGAGCCGCGGGATTCGATCTGGGGTTGTACTGCACCACAAGGCGACATCGCTAACCGCTCGACTACAGGGGGTCGAATTCTTAGCGATGTCGGAAATATCCTCGGTTATATTGGTGGCAGCCGGGGGATCCGTAAGCGTGCAAATCCTCATAAGTCCCTTTGGAGCGCAGGAATAACGAAGCGCGAGGGTGCGCTTCCGGAAGAGGGTGACTACTGCAACCTACAAAAAGATTCACTGGTCGACTGCCAGGGGGTCGGCCCCCTTTAGTCGAGCGGTTAGCGATGTCGCCTCATGGTGCAGTACAACGCCGGATCGAATCCCGCAGCGGGCAGAAATGTGCTCGGTTACATTGATGGTAGCGGTGGGATGTAGCGAGTTCAGGGGGCAGCCGGGACCCCGCCGCAGGCGGGACGTGAACCTGGCTCTCCCACACCACGGGCGACTATGTTAACCAGTCGACTAAAGGGTCCCACCCACCCATTAGCCCTTGGCTAGCGAGTCTACACATCCGTGGTCATTACACTTGCGAAGTTCCCCTCAGTATTTCGTTCCACACTCCCGTGCTTTCGTTGAATTCGCCCAAGATGAAGCCATCTGAGTGTGTTTGTGCTCACATCTAGCTGCTACGATTGCAGGATCAGCATAATTTTGGTATACAAAATTAGATGATCTGTTTTGGCTATTGATTTTTCCTGAAACTCTGCTGTTCTCCAAACTTGTAATGCAACCTAATAAACTTAATTTTGATATGAGATGTCTTTAGTCTCCTCAGTCATTAAAAAAATAAAATTCCCTTTTGGAAGTTCACCTCTTTACTAGTTAGCAGCTCTCCCTCGCATGTGTTGTATTGTGTTTTAGGCGTAACACTCCACTTTCCATACAATCTGCCAGTCATTAGTTTTGTGGCAAGGCTCTCGTTAGTATTCTGATGGTTAATTCCAAATGAAGTTACTTCGCCGTTTAGATTCACATCATCCGCTCAAGAGTCATTTGACATTCAAACTCATTCACATTAGGTTGTAAGGGAGAGTGATTTGGAGACATTAGCAAAGTGGACTTGTCAATCACGCTGTTGGTTTTGGTTCCTCGGCATGTTCAGCAATGATAATGATCATTATTCCTCTGCAGCATCTTAAGCTTTGTCCTTTTCCATCCCCTGGGGGATGTAAGTATGGTAATGTAAGTACGGCACACAGTGCTACTTCAAACTTCATGTATGCTACCATAACGTACAGCAAAGAAGTGCAGCAGACCAGGCCATCCACTAACTCACGATCAACAGTACAGGCCATCAGAATATGTGATCTATTACATTGGGATGTATTACGTAGGCGGCATGGTGGCAGAGTGTTTAGCGCAGTCGCCTCACAACAAGAAGGTTCTGGGTTTGACCCCTGCAGTTGTCCAACCTTGGGGGTCGTCCCGGGTCATCCTCTGTGTGGAGTTTGCGTGTTCTCCCCGTGTCTGTGTGGGTTTCCTCCGGGTGCTCCGGTTTCCTTCCACAGTCCAAAGACATGTATCGGCCGTACTGAATTGTCCCTTAGTGTGAATGTGTGTGGGCCCTGTGATAGACTGGCGGCCTGTCCACAGTGTCTCCCCGCCTGCCGCCCGATGACTGCTGGGAATAGGCTCCAGCATCCCCGTGACCCTGAGCAGGTTAAGGGGTTTGGCTAATGGATGGATGGATGAATATATGTTTCACCCCGTGTAACAGAATTTACCCAGTTTGGTGTACGGTATCAGCTTGGCTGTTTCCATTAGGTTTGATATTTTGTTGTGTTTTGCCTGTCCTTATCATACCATACTGGAGACGAGCTGGAGTTCAGGAAACTTGCATGTAGCTCATACACGTCATCATCTGATCAGCTTTGCATCACCAGAACAAGCAGCCTCTCAACCAACCTAAACAAAGTGTCCTCCAAACCTGTGTTTGTCTCGGTTTAGCGTTTGTGTACTGATTCGCTCGGTCACCAGTGTGATTTGGTGGATCGGTAGCTTTCCCTAAGCGACAGGCATGGGTGCAAGGATGGCATCCAGCGCTTTACCTGTGGCCCCATCCATAGGGTTAGTGGTTGTGTCATGAAGGGCATCCGACGTAAAAGTTTGCCAAACCAGTACGCGGATTGACAAGAACATACCGGATCTGTCAAGGCGTGGGTTAACAATGGCCCAACTATAAAATCCGCTGTGGCCACTCCTGAAAAAGAGGGAACAAGCCAAAAGAAGAAGTACCTTTCCCTACAATAACATTACTGTATTGGACTAGCCAGAGCTGAAACCCCCATGGGGTCCAACGATACACGTCTGTCAGGCTGCCTCTCACAGCCCATAGTTGGGATTTCAGTCCTAACACCCTGGCCATTTAACTCTATTTCTCTTCAGTCAGTTGAATTATAGGAGCTTCCTTAATCAGTATTCAATGTCTGATCTGTTTTCAAGATCCTCACCTCACGTTTGCTTAAAGCATGGGGCGCTACTTCACATGCAGCCCTAAGGTTTGTGCCTTTCCATTGTCAAGATGCATTCATCATCTGCAAAGCCACGATGTCCCCTGGTCCATAACATCAGTCTATCGATGAATGCACTGAGGACTACTGCTACCCATAGGAGTAGCAGGATTTATTATCCAGGTTTACTCCTCTGGATCCGCCGTGTCCTGCTCTGTTGTCTCCTGACAACGTTAACAGGATTACCACGAGGAGGGCGTGACTCTCCACCACGCACGGACGGTCATGCATCATGCATCATGGAGAGGCTATACTTTATGCTTCACATGATGCCGGGGTGTATGGAGACCAGTCTAGGATGCCGCGAAAGGCCATCTAGGAAAGGTGCTACTCCTATACTTAATCCCATTAATTCAATATGACATTGTGTTTTCAATATGACATTTTTATGTTTTCACTGCAATATACAGAAGTTGATACCGAAGCGGGTGTTGAAGCATGAAAGTCCATTGCTTTTAATATCTCCAAGAGTGTTAGATTAGGTGGCTGCTTCTGAATTTGTAGCTGTGATCATATGGATATGTATCTGGCGCTCGTGTTGCTAGCGGGCATGGAGGGCCTCAGGGGATCTTGGTTATAGTCTGCACATCTGCTAGGCCTGCTCTCACATGGCACCACTCACAGCTGATATATAGATATACTAGAAGAACCCCGCTACAATGTAGCGGTTTGGTTATCCACCCGTCTAAATCTCCCTCCTCTTCATCCTGCCAGCTAACTGCCTTCCCCCTGCCCCTAAACCCCCCCCACTCCAACTCCCTCCCCCCAAATGCTCAGAATCATCTGAAATGCCGAGAAAAGTGGTTTTTAGCCATTTTTAGAAAATGCGTATTTTGCATAATTATTATAATTATTTGAATTTTCTGCTATTTTCCTGGTCCTCTCTGGAACAATACCTACCACCTCCCCCAAAAAATGAGGATCATAAGTGCATTTTTGCAAAAATGCATATATTTTGCATAATGCCAAAACATTTCTGTCCCAGAAATTCTTTTTTATATAGGTGAAAAAAATCAAAGATGCTCAGAATCATCTGAAATGCCGAGAAAAGTGGTTTTTAGCCATTTTTAGAAAAATGCATATTTTGCATATTTATGCATAATTATGCATAATTTTAATTTTCTGGGATTTTCCCCCCTACTCTCTGAGACAATACCTACCACCTCCAAAAAGAATTAGGATCATAAGTGCTTTAGTTTTCGGTCCCGCTATCTACACTAACACCACACACACACACACACACACACACACACACACACACACATTCCGAAAATATATGAGTGATATATATATATAGTATATAAAACTGTCATGTACGGCAGCTAGGCTGGGTTGTGTACTTCTCAGTCCCCAGGTGTTATGTAACTTAGAAGCGTGTCAATTGGATGCTTCAGTCAAATCGTCTCTTTCTGCATGGAGTCTATTTGAAATTAGCAATTTCGACTATCTGGGCTTTTGATTCCCTTATTTTTGGCAACGTCAAAGTAAATACCAGGTGAGAGAAAGACGGAGTGAGTATGATGGAGGAAAACGATGATATTTTACAGCCGTGATCTCTGAGCCATTCAAATACATTTGCATAAAATAGACGAAAGATTAAAATAATATTCTCTGTCTGTGACTCTCTCTGGTAAGCCCAGTGAAAGCAATAGAACTCTATAACAAGGACAAATGTATTTCTATTTTTCCAAAGGTTGTTTGGATCAGCAAGTGAGACTATTTTTGAGACATGCTGTCACCTGGCTTGTATTCAGGAGTGAGACTTGAAACTATTTCTGTCATGATGAATGTTAGGAAGCTTCCAAGTGTATATCCATATAGTCACATATTTAAAACTAGAGCATCTTATTCATAGGTGGCACTATTAAGAAACTAGGGGAAGCTTAGCTTACCCAAAATTATCACTATCTTTCGATCGATCTATCTATCTATCCATCCATCCATCCATCTATCTATCTATCTATCTATCTATCTATCTATCTATCTATCTATCTATCTATCTATCTATCTATCTATCTATCTATCTATCTATCTATCTATCTATCTATCTATCTATCTATCTATCTATCTATCTATCTATCTATCTATCTATCTATCTATCTATCTATCTATCTATCTATCTATCATTAAAAGAATCATCCAACACGTGAATGGACCACTGAGGTGCATATGTCAGAATTAGCACATAACACCCTTAAAAACCAAATGTTAATTTACCAGAAAGCAGTTAAGGATGCGAGATCAGCGTGCTTCTCTGAACTAATATGAAGAAATAACCACAATCCTAAAATTCCCTTCAGGGTAACTGATTCTGTTATTAATGGTCCCTCCACTTCTCTTTCTGAATGTTAATTCTGCCTCTTTCACCCAGTTTCAACCAATCACAATTTCAGTGTTGGACTGTGCAGTCTTCAATATGAACTCCTCCTCCTGCATCCTAGACATCCTTCCCACTAAGCAACCAAGGAGGTATTTTCAACTATCGGCCCTGTTATTCTGTAAATTCTCAATAATTCTCTTGCCTCTGGTTCTTTTCCAGACGTTTAAAAAATGTCCCCCCTTTTTCTCCCCAATTGTACCTGCTCAATCACCCCACTCTCTGAGCTGCTCCACCCCGTCTGCTGACCTGGGCAGGGCTACAGACTAACACATGTCTCCTCTGATACATGTGGAGTCACCAGCCTCTGCTTTTCACCTGACAGTGAGGAGTTTCGCCAGGGGGACGTAGCATGTGGGAGGATCACACCATTCCCTCCCAGTTCCCCTCCCCCCTAAACAGGCACCCTGGCCAACCAGAGGACACGCTCGTGCAGAGACCGGGACACATACCCACATTCGGCCTCCCATCCTACAGACACGGCCAATTGTGTCTGTAGGGACGCCCGACCAAGCCAGAGATAACACGGGGATTTGAACAGATGACCCCCATGTTGGTGTTTTCCAGACAGTTTTAAGCATGCCATTTGTTCACCCACTGCTGAAGAAACCCAATTTAGATCCCCTGTCGCTAATACAGACCAATCTCCAAATTGTCTTTTCGTTCTAAGGTTCTGGAGAGTAATTTCTTCTCAGTTGATTTCTTTTATGAACACTAATACTGTTTTTAGTAGTATCCAGTCTGGTTTTAGAGCACTTCATCGTACCGAGACGGCTCTAGTTAAGGTCACTAATGACCTACTGCTGACTGCAGACAGGTAACTGCTCGATTTTAGTTCTTTTAGATTTAAGTGCGGCCTTTTACACAGTCGATCACAATATCCTCTTACACCGCTTAGAGACTTGGGTTGGCATCAATGGCTCGGCTCTTAGCTTATTACACTCTTACCTCAACCAACAGAACTTTTTCTGTTTTTCTAGGTAACTGTCCTTCCATGGTGGCTCAGTTGAGTTGTGGTGTCCCTCAAGACTCCGTTCTTGGCCACCTTCTCTTTGCTACGCTGTGCCAGAAATTAGTCCACCCCAAGGATCAGGTCCCCTGACACAAACAGAGAAATACAGTGTACAATGTTAAGTGCCAGGAGGATTGCCATGACTTGTACGTCGGAGAAACTGAACAGAGGCTGGCCAAGAGGATGACACAAGACAGAAGAGCTAACACGTCAGGCCAGGACTCCACAGTCTACACCATCTACAGGCCACTGGCCACTCTTTCAAGGATGAGGATGTGCACATCCTTGATAGAGAGGAATGCGGGTTTGAACGGGGAGTCAAAAAGGCCATCTACGTGAAGAGGGAATGACCATCCCTAAATTGAAGGGTGGGGCTAAGAGTACATCCGTCGCCATCTTACAATGCTGTGATTGCAACTACTCCCAAATCCTCTGTCAAGAGTAGACGTGGCCATCTTAACTCTAATGAATGGTCACGGCAATTTGCATATGAAACCGATCGCTGGTTTCGGTTGTGATGTAACTGTACCCCTTTCGGTCGTTATATGCAGTTGTGCTGTTTGTAAGGTTGGGGATACCTGCATTCCGCTGAGACTGACGAAGTCATTTAGAATTATTATTTTTTTAACTTTTACTGTAATGCTTTGCAAATTTAGCCTCCCCATACCTGATGCCCTAGTGCCACCTATGGTCTTATTGCATATGAGCATCGCTTTGGGTGAGTTGTTATTGCAGTAGAACAATGCTTTTACTTAGTAGAACAGACTTTTACTTATTCCTACATGTTTGTCTTGTCACTCAGCACCAAAACCTGGCTCAGATGTTTTCTGTTCCTCTCTTTGTGGCTGTTGAGATGCTGTTGCAGGGCAGAACATAATGTTTTGGATATTAGCAGCTCTCCATCTGCTACCCCCCCCCCTCCAAAATGGACTTCTCTGCCTAGTTCATATTCTGTCTGCATTTTGCAGAGTGTACATATACACAGCGCAAAACATGATTGTGAATTAACTGCTTAGAACCCTTCTTGCTGGAGGACGCAGCTGAAGGAACTGCTCACACATGCACATGCCTCAAACCTGACACTGTTGCAGCTTGTTATCTAAGAAGAGGAATAGCCTTTCTGACACGCGTTTTCCGCTTCTTTGGTATCTTTTGAAACATGTTCTTCCTTTTCAGACCCACAGTGGGAAACTCATTATTTCAGCTCTGAACCCAGTACTAGTAGGTTTAATATGAAAAGAAATGGTTGTCACAGGTAAAACAAGCATTAACAGCTTGCTCTGCTGCGAAATTGTTGTGTCGCAGTCTGTAATCTCTCTCTCTCTCTCTCTCTCTCTCTCTCTCTCTCTCTCGGCAATCTCAGATGGTTTGCACTACACGGGCATGCTTGCAAAGTGTGACAGCTATGGAAAGCCAAGCAGTTCAAAAATACGTGTTTTTTTAACACGTTAACACCACGTGTTATGTGTTTTTACAGTTTACATTGCGAGTCAGAGCTCAATCTGGAGGTGGGGGGCGGGTGGTGGATGTGGGCGCAGATGGACGAGAATGACGGTAATCAAACACAGCTTGAAGAGACAGAGTGACAGGTCCTTTGGTGAATGGGTTCCCTGAATCTATTGGAGAGACGCGTCGGAGCACATGCAAAGGGTCGTGCATGCACACGTATAGGCGTCCACACAGGTCCAAAGGGTCTGATCCCCTAGCTTGAGTGTGTAAAGTTGAACCAGGCTCAGACTGGCAATCTGGTAACTCTGGAAAATACCAGATGGGCCAGCCCACTAGTAGGCCACAAGGCAAGCAATGTAATTGCTGCTGGCCATGGCCCACTTAATGTTGGAACAGTCCGTGTGATTGGCGATTACATGCATGGTCCCAAGTGTCAATAGGCTACCTATAGTGTAAGGAAGGTGCAGGAAGTGCTACCCTTGTCGCCCCCCCACCCCCCCTTCAAGTGGATGCGTCCATCCATGTAATGACAGAGGTCACACGGAAAACAATTAAATGAAGACAGAACGAGTGGAAACTAAAAGTTATAAGTTTGAATAGAAAATAAAGCTGGCCTGAAATGGATAAAGGTCCCCAAAAGCGAAAAGATGGGGCGGAAAAGGCCAGAGAGAAAAAGAAAAAGAAAAAAAAACTCGAGGCTGATGCTGCAAAATGTTTTAAGTTAACACATTTATTCAAAAATGCCAATGCCACTGATGAGACGTCTTCTCGTCGTCTATAGGTGGACTGTTCCATTCGCTGCTTAGGGCCGCTGTGCTATGCGGTTCTTTTAAATGTCAAGGCGAGAGTGCTCTGCCCCTTCCTGTATAGGATGTCTGTGTTCACTGACCAGTCCAGTTTGTCATCCAGCTGACCACCTCCACATCAACCCCATCAATGGAGACTGGTTGCAGGAGTGGCCCAGACTTACAATAGTCTACCACCATCTCCGTCTCCTTGGTCTTAGCTGTATTCAGCTACAGTTGGTTTGACTGGCACCTTGCAGCAAAGTCTTCCATCAGGCCCCTGCACCCCCCTTCCCGTCCCTCAGTTTACCATTTCATCTAGCAGACTGGGAAAGGAGGTACATACATCAACACATTCTCCTCTTACCTGGTGTATGCTTGAGTTGACCTACAAGCCCATAGATGGAGAACACAACGCCTCCACACTGAGTTGGGGGGGAGGGTCAGCAGGAGAATTAACGCCTCCAGCACCAACATGGTGAGCCTCTGGTCCAGTGTGTCCAAGCGGGCTCGGTCCACCAGCACAGTCTGTGTGAGGAAGGACAGGAAATACACCTGTTGAGTATCTATCCAGTGTTTACACATCCTGTGAAAGTCATCACGTCTTCTGGGTTTGTTGAGCCACGGAAGGTGTTGCTGAATCACACTGCTGCGATGTCTACAGCTTCATTTACACTTGGCATCTTATGCCGCTTGTATCTAGAGTTTATTACCTGGCGGCCTGTCCACAGTGTCTCCCCGCCTGCCGCCCGATGACTGCTGGGGATAGGCTCCAGCATCCCCGCGACTCAGGGAGCAGGATAAGCGGTTCGGCTAATGGATGGATGGGTTTAGCAGACGCTTTTATCCAAAGCAACATACCTCTGAGAGGAAGTTGGCTTGTATAGCATTAGGAGTCTAGGCCAGGGACTGTTATTGGAGACTCGTCCGAGCTGTTTAAACCCCGGACCTCTAGCAGGAAAGGTGCGTTCTTACCGTAGCTAGCCAGCTGATACATCCCACAATGGCAGTGTCATATGAAAACTTGTGTGTTTGGCACGTCTTCGAGTTGTGTCTAACGTCCGATGTGTGTAGCGTGAAGAGGGCAGGGGAAAGTGTAGCCCCCTGTGGTGCTCCTGTGCTGCTGTGCTGCTACCTACAGCCCCTGATGTGCAGTCCCTCAGCCTGACAAACTGGTCTGCCAGTGAGGTAATCAGTTCAGAATGCACAGTTCCTGGTTATGCAATGTGAACGGGAAAAACGAATGAATGAAAAACTAATGACTTATTGTTCCTGTAATGTGAAAGAGTTCCAGCAATAAGTTGTAAACAAGCCCAGTGTTTACTTACTGGGTAGAAAAGTGAGGAAGGTAAAAGAAGCCTAATTGGAAGAGTAAAACTCAGTAATGGAAATGTAATGTTCTGGTTCCATCCATTATCCGAACCGCCCATCCTGCTCTCAGGTTCGTGGGGATGCTGGAGTCCATCCCAGCAGTCATTGGGCGGCAGGCGGGGAGACACCCTGGACAGGCCGCCAGTCCATCACATAGGGTAGACAGACACACACACATTCATACCTAGGGACAATTCAGTATGGCCGATCCACCTGACCTACATGTCTTTGGACTGTGGGAGGAAACCAGAGCATCCGGAAGAAACCCACGCAGACACGGGGAGAACATGCAAACTCCACACAGAGGACGACCCGGGATGACCCACCAAGGTTGGACTTCCCCGGGACTCGAACCCAGGACCTTCTTGCTGTGAGGTGACCGTGCTAACCACTGCACCCATGCTCTTGTTCATGTCGGTTAATGTTTTTGCAGTGAGGCAGAATATGCTTCACGGTTACCCGGATGTTGAGCAGTTGCACTGTGGCGAGAGGGGAAAGAGGTTAAAGGGGGAGATGTAATGGCACGCTTGGCTGCGACAGTGTTGTGCGTGACGTGGAGCAGAGCGGCATCGCTGTACATGGGTTGGACGGGGGAAGAAGGACGACTGTGACACGTGAATGTAGTGCTTGAGTTACGCAAAGCAAAAGTTAACAAAACGAACATCCTAAGACTGGAAATGATTGAATTATTTTAACCATCACCAAGAGGGTTTATTACAGCCATGGCCTCCACAGACAGGATGGCCTGCAGCCAAACACAAGGGGCATTAAACAACTTGTTCAAAACCTCATTCAGCATATTGGTTTTAATTCTGATTGATACCTATCCCAGCACGACCCTGTGCTCGCTAGCTGGTTGTCCATTGTATTCGATGATGACCGTCTTCTCCTATGTGTGAGTCCTTTGGTGGCTGAATAGTCCGATCCTGGGTGCACAGTTGCGGTTGCAGACCGGGCATGTAAAAGTGGTGCTGGGGGGGGGGGGCTTTGTGAGCATGCCTCTTCGCACGCTTTGCCACACGGTGTTGTGTGCGCTGGTTTTCCATGTACTTAACTCCCTGTGAGGCGTGAGAGCGCCAGATGGTGCAGCAGGAGGCAAGTTCCTCCACAGAAGAGGGTCTGATCTGGCGTCTTTTCCGGGTGGTCTTCATTTGGTCTTTGACCCGTTTCTTCTGTCCACCAGCAGTGTGTTGACCAAGGTGTAGTTGGGGGTAGAGGACTTTATGTTGCCTTACCAGCGGCCTCACCCACCCATTCTGATGAGCATCTCTCTTGGGTCCTGCCGAGCACTCCTCCATCAACAATATTCCTGTTCCTGTTAGGATTAATTTAAACTGCACCAACTCGAGACCCAGAGGTACTCCTGAATCTACAACAAGAGCAGATTTGGTTAACATCCACCCACTCCAACAGCAAAGTGTCTTCTACTCAACAGCAATTAGGCTTGGACTGCATCTACTGTTGAAACTACTGCAGCTATGCCCCCCCCCCTTTTTTTTCTCCCCAATTGTACTTGGCCAATTACCTCACTCTTCCGAGCTGCTCCACCCCCCCTGCTGATCCGGGGAGGGCTGCAGACTACCACGTGCCTCCTCCCATACATGTGGAGTCGCCAGCCGCTTCTTTTCACCTGACAGTGAGGAGTTTCACCAGGGGGCATAGCACGTGGGAGGATCACACTATTCTCCCCAGTTCCCCCTCCCCCCTAAACAGGGGCCTCGACCAACCAGAGGAGGCGCTAGTGCAGCGACCAGGACACATACCCACATCCGGCTTCCCACCGGCAGACACAGCCAATTGTGTTTGTAGGGACGCCCGGCCAAGCCGGAGGTAACACGGGGATTTGAACCACTGATCCCTGTGTTGGTAGGCGACAGAATAGACCGCTATACTGCCCGGACGCCTGATACTCTCCATTTGAATCTATAGACAACCTAAGTCGAACACTAATATACGTTTGCTGCCCTTCCACGTCTTGCTTTCTCACTGATGTTATTAACTGCTGAGTATGAACAATCTGTTCAGGAGCTAGCTCATCATAAGGGTCATACTGCTGATCTGGTGTTGCCTCAGCATTCTTTTAATAATATTGAACTGCTAGGTTTGGATGTCTCTGATTAAAAAGCGGCACGGTGGTGCAGGGCGGCACGGTGGTGCAGTGGTTAGCTTGGTCGCCTCACAGCAAGAAGGTCCTGGGTGCAAGCCCTGGGGTAGTCCAACCTTGGGGGGTCGTCCCGGGTCGTCCTCTGTGTGGAGTTTGCATGTTCTCCCTGTGTCTGTGTGGGTTTCCTCCAGTGGCTCCGGTTTCCCTCCACAGTCCAAAGACATGGAGGTCAGGTGAATCGGCCGTACTAAACTGTCCCTAGGTGTGAATGTGTGTGTGTGTGTGTATCGACCCTGCGATGGCCTGGCGGCCTGTCCAGGGTGTCTCCCCGCCTGCTGCCCAGGGACTGCTGGGATAGGCTCCAGCATCCCCATGACCCTGAGAGCAGGGTAAGTGGTTTGGATAATGGAAGGGAATGATCCCAAAGCTGTGATTTCTTTTCACTAACAAGCCATCAACCTGTATCCACTCCGTCTTCTAACTCTAAGCCAGCTAGTAGTAGTTTGAGAAACAAAAAATAAATTATCAGCTCTGGCAAGTAATACCCTTAGCCAGAAGGATCCCTCTGTCAGTGATTTATTGGATAATTTTAATAATACTTGTAGGGCGATACTTGATGGCATTGCCCGTTTCAAAGTTAAACGTGTCAAATGTAACACCCTCCCTTAATGGCCACACAAGGGATTTTAAGAGGCAGTGCAGGGAAGCCGAGACAACATGGAAGAAGGACAAACTGAAGGCATAGCTTGATAGGCTGAAAGGTTGATGCTGGCTTATCAGAACGCAGTTGAGGAAGCAGGACATTCCTACTTTCCTAATTTAATTGCTGGTAGCTGCCACAACCCCAGGGTTTTATTTCAAGCTAAAATTTACTAAAAATTCAGTGGTTACCCCCCCCTCCCACCCACAGCCAACCTTTGGATGCATCCATTGACAGAGGTGAGCAGTTTCTTCACCACCTTATTAAGAAAATGGATGACGTCAGGCTCCGCATTACACTGGCGATGAGCACTCTCCCCGCTTGCATTGAACCCTTCGCCAGTCTGACTCGCTTAAAGCAAAAATCTCTGTTAGACTTAGAAGAGTTAATCTCCCACTTGAACTCATCCACCTGTCATCTGGACACCACCCTCACTAGATCTCCAAAAGAGTCATTTCCATTGCTGGCCCGCAAGTTCTCTCCATTATCAGCTGCTCACTGTCGACCGGTTTCTGTCATCTAGTTTTAAACGCACAATAGTCTGACCTCTCCTGAAGAAGCCTACTCTTCACCCTCGTTTTAAGCAATTTTAGACCCCATTTCAAATCTACCTTTTTTTAAAAATCTAAAATCTTAGAAAGGTCTGCTGCTCTTCAACTGATCACAAACATGGAATAGTTGTAGTATTTTCGCACAATTCTGATCAGGATTCTGTACCCACCACAGCACAGAAAACGCTCTCATTAAAGTTACCTCTCTGCCACTCCCGACCTCCTCATACAATACCACACCTCCTCTCTCGGCACCCTGTCATATACTTCCTCTAACTCCACAAAGACACAATGCAACTTTCTGGCCTCCTCTATACTTCTCCATCAACATCCTACAAGCAAACATCACGTCTGTGGTGCTCTTTCCTGGCATGAAACCATACTGCTGCTCGCCGATCACCACCTCTCCTCCTCTTAACCTAGCTTCTATTACTCTTTCCCATATCTTCATGCTGTGGCTGATCAACTTTATACCTCTGTAGTTGCTGCAGTTCTGCACATCGCTCTTGTTCTTGAAAATCAGTACCAGTATGCTTTTTCTCCACTCCTCAGGCATCCTCTCACTTTCCAAGAGTGTGTTAAACAGTCTAGTTAAAAACCCTACTGCCATCTCTCCTAAACACCTCCATGCCTCCACAGGTATGTCATCAGGACCAACTGCCTTTCCACTCTTCATCCTCCTCATAGCTGCCCTCACTTCCTCCTTGCTAATCCACCACACTTCCTGATTCGCTATCCCCACATCATCCAACCTTCTCCCTCTCTCATTTTCTTCATTCATCAGCCCCTCAAAGTACTCCTTCCACCTTCTCAGCACACTCTCCTCGCTTGTCAGCACATTTCCATCTTTGATCATCCAACATGCTGCACATCCTTCCCAGCTCGGTCCCTCTGTCTAGCCAGTCAGCCTAAGTCCTTTTCTCCCTCCTTAGTGTCCAACCTCTCGTACAACTCACCATACGCCTTTTCCTTTGCCTTCGCCACCTCACTCTTCACGTTACACCGCATCTCCTTGTACCCTTGTCTACTTTATTCATCTCTCTGACTATCCCACTTCTTCTTTCAACATCAAAAAGACATGCATGTGGGGGCATCTGGGTAGTGTAGCGGTCTATTCCATCACCTACCAACATATGGATCCCGGTTCAACTCCCTGTGTTGCCTCCGACTTGGGCGGGCGTCCCTACAGACAAGATGCCTTCTACATAATTTGCCTCCAGCAAATGTACTCAATTTGGTAGGGACTAGATTTCCCATGTCCCACATCTTCTTGGCAGGTGGCCCACAGCTTAGCACCGCCTCACAGCTAGAAGGTCTTGGGTTTGAACCCCAGGCTTTCCCAGGTCCTTTCTGTGTGGAGTTCTCATGTTCTCCCCATGTCTGTGTGGAAAACCAAAAACCAAGATGGCGACAGGAAAATGCCAAACTTGAGGCTTCAAAACGGTAGTCCACAAACCAAACAGTGACGTCAGTGTGTACGTCCATTATTTCATACAATCTATGGTGTTCAGCAAATGAGGAAGACGAGGAAGCAGATGAGTGGGGGCAGAAAGAGACAAGAGGTGAAAACAAAGCAAAAGAGAGCGAGCAGCACGCTTTTCCTTCTCCTGCTAGTCCTCCCCCCCACCCCCTGCATCTTTAGACTCTCCATCTCATCATGACTTTGTATCATGATCTGGACAAACTCTTATATCATATATCTAATATTAAAGGTGCTATGAATAAAGCTCCTCTCTAGTGACCACTATCGGCGACCGGTAGGAATTGCAACAACATTGGCAACCGTCCCCTTGAGCAACAGTCTGCTAATGACCCAGCTAATGCGCTGGCTAACATGTATATCCTGCAGAAATGCCAATTGCAGAGGCGGTCATGCTACTATAAAACACTTCCATATTTAAAATGTATCACACGTGGCTATATATTTAATGAAAGTGCTGCTTACCTGTCCGACAGCAGAACGGCTAGCTCGGCATTGTCACAGCCTCTCGCCCTTGACATCAAAGCGATCGCCCTTGACACCTGCTACGCCAGCTGACACCTGCTACGCCAGCTGACACCTGCTGACCCCCCCTTCACCCCGGCAATCACCCTCACCCTTAAAAGGCCTCCACTATGGACCAGTCTTCGCTGGAACGTCACCTTTCGTGGACTTCTGCCTGCCTGCCTACCTGCCACTGAGTCAACTCCTGCTCTACCCCCGAGATCGGCTACTTCAATAAAGACTTGATTCTTCCCTTACCTGGTTGTCCCGTCTGCTTTTGGGTTCTTTCCTGATACGTGACAGGCATCAGTTTTGATGTTTTTACCGTTGCAATATTTTCATAGTTATTCTACTTTTGGAGTTGCATTTATCCTTTAATGATTTTTCTAGATGAAAAGGGAGTTTTGGACTCTTTAGAATTGTGTTGCAAAGTTGGCTCCTCCATGCTGGCAAGCTGAAACGAGTCTCGAGATGAACGTGTAGGGGCCCACAGTACCGCTGAAGAAGGTTGGCTTATTAAAGGGCAGAACGCCCTCTCCTCATTTCTCTCCTCATTCCCAGGTCGTAACGCAGGTTTTGAAGCGTTTTACTTTTGGAATAGATCGACAACTCTTCCCACCCCCCCACCCCACCCCCAATACATGCAATATTCATGTTTGTCTCTGATAGTAAGATTTTTATTGATAGTACCTTTGATATTAATCCCATGTTG
Organism: Lampris incognitus; assembly: GCF_029633865.1. Taxonomy (NCBI): domain Eukaryota; kingdom Metazoa; phylum Chordata; class Actinopteri; order Lampriformes; family Lampridae; genus Lampris; species Lampris incognitus. The sequence goes on along the minus strand of NC_079212.1, from coordinate 48,480,179 downwards.
TGTTTGTTTCCCCCCTCCCAGGTCGGGGCTCTCCTGGGAACCATCATCTGCTCCAAAGAGGAGATCAGGAAGATAGCAGGGAACCACCCAGGTACCCCCCCCCGAACACCCCCCCCCCCGCAGAACGGCCCCATAGGAACTCTGAGTTCTGCTCTCATTAAAGGGATTCTCTGCCTTCAACTTCAAGGGAGTGTTGTACTCATTATACTCCCAGGGAGTTTTTCATTTAAAGACTTTGTTCATGTTTTTTCCAAAGGATTTATCATCATTAGGCATGTAGACCCTATCACCAGGGTTCAAACCGGAGACTCGGAGCCGCGGCCAGGGGCCTATAGCCTGGGATAATTGCCTTTGTTCACAGATATAAATTTGGCTTCCTGAGATGTTTCCCCCCCCCCTCTGGATTATCAGGGTTACCGGTGAAGGTCAGTGCTTATTAGTCTCCTCTTCCCTCTTCTTTAATCTAATGCCATTTCCATCCTTTCTTTAAAAATTGACATTGTGGTTCTCGCGGCAGCCAGCAGTGAATCCTGCTACACCCTTTTTCCTTTATTGGAGCCTGGCCTTGAGGCAAGAGCACCCAAGAATATTCTGAGGCCAGAAGCGGCGGAAATAACGTCCAGCCAGCCAGGATGGAGTAAAGGAGGGAGGAAGGCGGGGAAATGAAGGGCAGATGGTATCTTTCCTCGGAACCACCAACCGTTGGATGAATAAAACATTTGGATAGAGAGAGAGATAGCATTGTGACATCTGGCTGGGGAGTGTTAGACACGCTTGCTACCTCACTTTCTGTCTTGCTGTCTCAGTCTCTGTCTGGCTTTCTCGCTTCCTCTCCTTCATCTCTTCCCATTCTCCCACACTTTCTGTTCTGTTCTGTCTGTTCTGTTCATCCATCTTTTCCAATTTCCCCACATTCGGCACCCCCAACCCTCTCGTCTTCCTGCTTCCTCCTCCTCCCACCTCTCACCCCGGGCTTCCATCCTGGTCTTCTCTCCCCCCCTCTTCCTAATTCTCCCCCCTCTCTCTTTCCTTCCTCCCCTGCGTGGTGTAATGGTGCATCCCCTCCTCTCGGCCACGGAGACATGCCCGTGCGGGAGATGGCGGTGAGTCCTGTCAAGTCCCTGTACTGGGAGCAGTTCCCCCCAATGTCACAGCGCAGGGTGTATTGCACCCCCGTCTACCACGACGGCCTGCTCTACGTGATGGGGGGCTGCAGTGAGACCGGCGTGCCTCTGGACAGCGCCGAGGTGCTGGACATCGAGAGCCAGACGTGGAGCCAGCTGCCGCCGCTGCTCAGCGCTCGTGCAGGGGCTTCGGCCGTGGTGCTGAGAGGCCAGGTGCTGGTGCTGGGGGGCATGGACCACCAGCAGACCCCGATGGCCTCCGTGGAGGTGTACAACGCTGACGAGGGCAAGTGGGAGACGAGGGCCAGCCTGGGTCAGCCGTCCATGGGCGTCACCGCTCTGGAGAAAGGTAAGAGAAGACGCTAAGAGGTTAGCCTGCGTGATAAACGAGAGACATCCTTGTAAGACTACACATCTGTACACACGTTTAAGAATTCATGTCTTCAAAAACTTGCACATTTGCCCGCCATCTGGCTGGCTGGCTGGAGATGATTAAGACAAAAAGTTATGATCAAATCTGCCACCTTGGCCAAGTTTTCCCCAGTGTGGGAGATTTTCTAGATGTGTGTGCCATTTAAAGAAAATGTGGATGACAAGGGATCATTTTTCAATTTTCGATTTTTGAAATGAATATCCTCCCATTGGGTTTCCTTTTGTTGTTATTGATTTATGTCTCTGAAACATCTGTTACTTGGCAGAGAAAAAAGCCTGAACAGATATTAGGGAAATGCTGGCTGTTGTTACGATGCTACGCTACTTGTGTATAGTTATATTCATGGCGTTAAAGTGGATTTGTGCTGTCTCTTGCACTGCCTTTACATGAGTTTTGGTCCCACAAGTCTTGAGTTGGACTTGCCACCTGAGAATGTTGGACTTGAATCGACTCTCTGCATAACTGTTGCTCACTTCCAGTTTCTACTGCAGCGGTCATACCAATTTCCACATGCACACAACCGTCGACAAACTTTCACCTGCACCTACCAGCACACGGGGGTAAAGATTCTAGTTGTACATATCAAGTTACGTCCACAACGATGAGGACTGTGTGCGTGTGGTTGGCATTTACCCATGGTAAATCTTGCAGGCGTCGCGAAAAATATGCCATTGTCAAAAGCACGCGCCAACAAACAGGAAACTGGTATGACCGCTTCAGTAGAAACCGGAAGTCAGTGGACTACAGTTACGCACAGAGCCGATTGGACTCGATGAAGCTTTGGTCTCAGACCTGACTTGGACTCGCCCCCTATAGACTCGATCTGGACTCGGTCTCGCCTTAGAAGGGCTGGGCTACAAGGCTAACAGTGTGCTTTCAGAGTGTGTGAGACACAGTGAGGACAGAAAAGTCCCCATATGTTTACTCATTTCAAGGCAGTTCAGGGTCAGTGTGCAGCGGCCTTGACATAGGCGAGTTACACAACAACAACAACAACAACGAAAACAACACTATTTGCTCTGACGTGGAGGATGGGGTTCAGATTAACCTCTCGGTTTGGCAGGAAGTCCGTGCGAGCTCTTCCCCGGCGCTGCGCAGATTTGGAGGCTGCTCGTTTGTGACAGAAGCCACGCGGTGCTGAGATCGTTAGCCGCTGGGCTTGTCAATAACAGCAGTTTGGGGAAGCTGCAGTTCAGGCTGGGCATAAATACAGTTAACACTGGACCCAAGACGCACCGAGAAGCTGCTTACGGAAATGGTGGGTTGTACATGCGTACACGTGCGCGAGAGCGAGAGAGAGAGAGAGAGAGAGAGAGAGAGTGCGCGCTCTCATTTGTGAGAGTGTACAGTATCCGTGTTTCTGCAGGCGTGCATGTGTCCTCCTGCGTCATTGGGAGAATGTTAAATAGCGGACCTGTGTGGGGCCTGGCCATGCTATGCGGAGCACCTCCGCCGAATAAACACGGCGGACGTAATTCTCACTCCCAGGAGGCGTGAAACTTCTCGTAAGTTGTGTAGGTTTGTGCAGGGGAAGGGAAAGAGGGCGGAGCACACGAGGGACACAAATGTGTGTGAGGGGATAAATATGCCTTCCACTCTAACGAGCCGAGTGATGTGACGTATTCCTGGAGAGGCGTCACAGCGCAACAGGCAGGGGAGAAGCTTGGTAGATGTGAAAGAGACGGAGAGACATGTCCGTTCATTAGCGCGGGCTGGGGGGCGGGGGAGCTGCAGCTCCCCGTAGTGGTGGGCGCAGCCCCCCCCCCAGTAGTGGCAGGTGGCTGTGTAACATCTTAGATCCAACAGTATGCTTAAATTAGGAGAAGTCCTAATGTACACATGCAAAAAAGAAAAATAATAAAAAAAAGAAAACCGAAACCTTTATATGTTACCATAATATATTACCGTAATTACGCAGACAACATTAAACTGTTAAAACTGTTCCTTATCCGAGCCGAGGGTCTAAGGACAGGATGTTGTGTTGCTGTAAAGCCCCTTGAGGCAAATTCGTAATTTGTGATATTTGGGCTACACAAATAAAACTGATTTGACTTGACTTTATTGAATAACTAGAAGAACCCCGCTACAATGTAGCGGTTTGGTTATCCACCCGTCTAAATCTCCCTCCTCTTCATCCTGCCAGCTAACCGCCTTCCCTCTGCCCCTAAACCCCCCCCCCACTCCAACTCCCTCCCCCCAAATGCTCAGATCATTTGAAATGCCGAGAAAAGTGGTTTTTAGCCATTTTTAGAAATTTCATATTTTGCATAATTATGCATAGTTATTATAATTATTTTAATTTTCTGCTATTTTTCTGGTCCTCTCTGGAACAATACCTACCACCTCCAAAAAAATGAGGATCATAAGTGCATTTTTGCAAAAATGCATATATTTTGCATAATGCCAGAACATTTTCTAAATCCCAGAATTTTTTTTATATAGGTGAAAAAAAATCAAAGATGCTCAGAATCACCTGAAATGCCGAGAAAAGTGGTTTTTAGGCCTTTTTAGAAAAATGCATATTTTGCACATTTATGCATAATTTTAATTTTCTGGGATTTTCCCCTTACTCTCTGAGACAATACCTACCACCTCCAAAAAGAATTAGGATCATAAGTGCTTTAGTTTTCGGTCCCGCTATCTACACTAACTAACTAACTAACACACACACTAACACCACACACACACACACACACACACACACACACACACACATTACGAAAATATGGGAGTTGATAAAGTGAGTCAACACTCCACTCCAGTTCTGCTACACACGCGCAGCGCAAACGAAACTATGACGTCACACTGTAGCGACCGGGGGAGGCGGTCGCTCTGACTGCCGGGGGTTCTGCGCTGGGGGAGCGCAATGGCTGATGGGACTGTTAATGTCAGTGTAGCCTACTAAGGGCTCGCCGGCCGATCGGCCAGGGGGGTCGGCCCCCTTCAGTCGAGCGGTTAGCAACGTCGCCCCCTGGTGCAGTACAACTCCGTATCGAATCCCACCAGTGTAACCGAGCACATCTTCCGCCCGCTGCGGGATTCGCTCAGGGGTTGCACTGCACCCCGAGGCGACATCGCTAACCGCTCGACTGAAGGGGGCTGACTCCCCGGCCAACAGGCCAGGGGGCCGACCCCCCGCCGGCCTATCGGCCGGCGAGCCCTCAGTAGGTCACATTAGATTTAAAACTGGGCTTTAATGATGTGGTGTTCATGCTGTGGTTATCCTTGTCATATTGTTTTGGGGGTTCGACTCAGACCGTTTTACTGACTGTTGGCCCGTGACTGGGCTGGTGTCGCCACTTGAGACACGGGGAGGGGGGGGGGTCTCGTTACATTGTTGTCAGTTCTGGTCCCTTCTGGGCGGCGTGAATAAAAGAGCGCTCCCGGGGTCGTGCGGTGGGTGTATGGGGTACGGGACTTGCGATTAAAAAGAGATCTCTGCCTCTCCACTCGTTCCCCCACGCCGGCTCCCCTCCATACTTGTCGTCTTAGTCGGCAGCCCCCCTACTTAAACCGCCTGCGGCTCATCTTCTCTGTGATTTCCTGTTTGCATCCGAGGCTGCAGGCTTGTTGGGTACAGACTTAATGAACCATTGAGTCACTTTAGAGAAACAACCAGCAGATATTTATTTGACGTGATTACCTTTCTGATTAGTTTGCATATCAAAAGAATAAAACAGTCCATCCAAGGAAAATGTGGGTGCCGTCTCCATTCTTGCAAATCTGTTTGATTCTCCCAAGCAGGCAGTGTGTTGAGTGCATACCCGGCATGCATGACCTTGGATTAAAGAGAATTTAACCATCGTTATAGCCAAATTAATGCTTTATGGAGATGTTGAAACAGACGTGAGCCGATACATCTACATTTTGCGTCAGGACGGTGTTTGTGAAAGCATCCCTCTGCAGTCTGCGGCACCTGTTATAATGAGTGATACGGTGGGACGCAATTATAGTCCAGAAACCGCGGAGACAGACTTCTTCTGTGCTCCCCCTGCAGTTAAATCACTTGCCAAAGTAGATGCTGTTTCTCTCTCTCCTGCTTTACTTCTATCGCTCTCTTCAGAGCAAACCCGAAATGTGGATGGCGCGGGTCATCCGTCACGTTTTATTGGAAAAGGATCGATTGCAGCAGATCGTCTCCTCAACACAGTGCAGAGTAGGAAGCAGGGAGAATGTCACCCATGACAGGGATGTCCTTGTCTCAGCATCTTCTGTTTCACTGGAACTGCACGTCGTCTGCAGCCGGCAGAAGGGGATTTGAAATTTGATGCAGTCACAGTACAATCGGTGGTTAGAAATCCCCCCCAACCGGCGAATCCTGGAATTCAATAAACTCTGCTGCGAGCAGTGCCAAGGCCCCGTTTACACTTGGCTTTAAAATGCGTTTTTTTGGGCGATCGGATCACAAGTGGACAGCGCTGAATACCAGTGTGAACGACCACCAAAACGTTTTGTGAACCGGTTACTCAAACCACTTGGTGGTCTGGGACGCATTTGACCACATATCTGTTGTAGTGTAAACGCTGATGCGTCCCCGACAAGGACGTAACAGGAAATCTTCTTCTTCTTCTTCGGAGTAATGAAATCTGATCACAAATGGTCAGCAGGACACATTTGGAGACACATGATAGACGCAGGTGCCATCACTTGTGATCCGATCGCCCAAAACGCATTTTAAAACCAAGTGTAAACGGGGTCTAAGACTATACAGTACCCGAGTGTTAATTTGTCAGAGATGATGCTCGCTGTCAGACCAGTTAATCTGAAGGCCAAACAAACGACTATTATTATTTCCACCCTGTATCATCGTGCACTTTGGATTTTTCTGTGCTGCTCCTTTCTCAGGGTGGAATGACAGATGAACATTTCAAAATGTTCATCTGTCACAGCTCTAGCTGTGTGTAACTGTGTGTGTGTGGGTAGTAAACAGTCAACATCCACACAGTTCTCACTAATGCCTTCTGACATCAAACAATGGGCCACTTTGTGTGCATAAGCACGTGTGACTGCCTGGTTTTATGATGGTTGATGGCCAACAATGGCAGCAGCTGGCATCGAAACCGCATGGAGCCGCACATTGAATTTGGCAGACTGCATGGATACACAACACCTACTTCCGTTTCTCAGAGAGTCAGACACAATGTTGACATTAAGGCGAATCAGGGGAACCGTTCGAGAAAGAACTGTCAGCGTTTCTGTTCAAAGGCTTGAAGGCTTAAACAAGATTCAGACAGTGTGAGGCTGATGATGTTGGTGCAGATGAAGGTGATTGGTTGGAGTTTAGTGAACAGATGGCTTAAAGCCCATTCTCTCTTAATGATCAGCATGTTGGATATTTGATGGATACTTGATGGCTATTGTTGGATATGTGATATCCGTCCATCCATCCGTTTTTTGTTGTTTTTTTGACAGCTGGTGATTGGATGATTGCTTATGGCATGAAACAGGCTTGTACTGTCTCACAAGGAATTTACTTGATTCACTAGATTATTTTGCTCCTTATTTGTTGAGCACTTTCCCTACCATTGAGTGTTTCTTTTAACAAAGTTATATTGTGGCGGATGCTAGGGGCTATGCCTCTCACCCAGCAGGACTGTGAGCTGGGGGCGTGGTTTACGTTCCCGAGCTTGCTGGTGCAGGGTTGTTCCTGCTGTAGTTTGATTTTGGAACTGAGGAATAAACAGCAAACTCGCCTTCGTCTCCTGTGTTTTTCCTCATCCTGCCACAATATATATATATATATATATATATATATATATAAACCCTGTGACGGCCTGGAGGCCTGTCCAGGGTGTCTCCCTGCCTGATGTGAAATGACTGCTGGGATAGACCTTGAGTAAGAATAAGCGGTTGCAATGGTTGACAGACCAGATCAGGCAGGAGTCTCCCTGGACTACGATGTTTGCGGATGACATTGTCTCCTGTGGCAAGAGTAGGGAGCAGGCTGAGGAGACCCTGGAGAGAAGAGGGATGAAAGTCAGTTGGAGCAAGACGGAATACTACATAGACGCAGGGAGTGTCGGAACAGTCGAGGTGCACATTTTCCAAATACCGCATCTCAGTTGCTTTCATGTTAGGGTTTGCACCCGACCCCAAGAGCACAAACACAGAAAGCACAATATAGCGGGACCAACAGGCTAATTTATTGAAGAGAAAACTCAGGAAGTCCACTCTCACCAGGAAACACGAAGTCCACCTTTAAGCCGGGAATCGTGGAGTCGCCCTTTAATCCGGGAACAGTGGAGTCGGCCCTTAATCCAGGCAGGAGGGGGGGGGGGGGGTAAACAGGAGGATACCAAAGGAGAACGGAAAATCACAGCAACGCTGGAGTGAAGAAATCCTCTTCGTAAACGGAAAGCAGCGCACAGGGGAAGGGGAGCAACGAGGAAGGTCCAACAGAGAAATCTCCAGGGAAGATCCAGGTAAGTAAACAAACTTCGATGAGCAGGACAAGCACAAGTACTCTCCCAGGGAACGGCACGAACTGGCAACAAGCTGAGAGTGACACAGCCAGATATAGGGAGGTGATTGCCAACAGGTGAGTGGAGGGGTAACGAGGAAACAGGCATCAGGTGGAGTTGGCAGAGCTCCGGGTACGCTTACACTGCAGAGCGGGTGTGGAGCGGGGAGACGTTGAGCCTTGGCCAAGGTTACACTGCAGAGCGGGTGTGGAGCGGCGAGACGTAACATTTCAAACCCCAAAACACGCTGCACCAGAAGTTGGTCCACCCCAAGGATCGGGTCCCCCGACACAAACAGAGCAATATAGTGTAGCTGTTAAGTGCCGGGAGGATTGCTGTGACTTGTACGTCGGGGAAACCAAACAGACTCTGGCCAAGAGGATGACACAACACAGGAGAGCTAACACGTCAGGCCAGGACTCCACAGTCTACACCACCTACACCACAGTCTACACCATCTACACAGTCTACACCATCTATACCACAGTCTACACCATCTACACCACAGTCTACACCATCTACACAGTCTACACCACCTACACCACAGTCTACACCATCTACACAGTCTACACCACCTACACCAAAGTCTACACCATCTACACCACAGTCTACACCATCTACACAGTCTACACCATCTATAGACCAGTGGCCACTCCTTCAAGGGTGAGAATGTGCACATCCTTGATAGGGAGGAACGCTGGTTTGAACGGGGAGTCAAAAGAAGCCATCTACATATGAAGAGGGAACGACCATCCTTGAACCGGGGGGGGGGGGGGGGTAAGAGTACATCCTGGCACCATCTTACAATGCTGTAACTGCAACTATTCCCCAGCCCTCTGGGGATACACATGGCCATCAAAACTCTAGCTGATGGTCACACCCATATCTGCATATGAAACCGATGGTTGGTTTGGGTGGTTATGCTCCTGTATTGTTTATAAGGGTGGGGATACCTGCAGTCAGCTGAGACTGAAGCGGTCATTTAAATGCCCCTTTTCCACTACATGGCACCGACTCATCTCGACTCGACTCGCTTCTATGTTGTTTTCCTTTACCGACAGACCACGGCGTGGATTTTCGGCTGTCCATTTTTTTCAGTTTCAAAATATAACTCCGGTTCCACCGCTTCGGTATCTAAAAATGCCGGGTGATATCCCATGCGCGCGTTGATGACGCAGTGACGCGTTTCTCTGACCAATCAGAGGTCTGCATTGATTTTGGGGCCCGCCCCAGTTTTTTTGGATCCTCGACTAAGGTGCTACCAGAAAAGTGGTAACAGTTACCAGAATGCCGGTACTTTCCAGTGATGGAAAACGAACAAAGGGCGAGTGGAGTCGAGCCGGTACCATGTGGTGGAAAAGTCCCATCATCAGATGAGTGATGGGACGTGTCTGTCAGTAGACGTGTCCAGATCAACTGATCCAACACTCTGTGTCAGTGTTGCGCATGCGTGTCAGTGTACGCGGGTAAGCGACGCTCTCAGTCGCTGGTCGGCTCAGCTGGCGTAACGCCTCTTCATCGCCTTCCTTCATCACACTGCCCGGCTTTTCCCCGAGCTCTGTCCCGAGCTCTCTCCCTATCTGCCTCCTGCGCTCTCAGATCTCACTCAACTGATCAAGCGGCATTGCTGTTGCTTGGCAACAAGTGTGCATGCGGTGTGTGTGTGTGTGTGTGTGTGTGTGTGTGTGTGTGTGTGTGTGTGTGTGTGTGTGTGTGTGTGTGTGTGTGTGTGTGTTTGCTTTGAGGCTAATCAGTTGGCGCCAGGTGTGTCGTTACTATGTGTCTAATAAGAGTGAGAGAGCAGGTGCAGAGACAGCGTTCTCTGCGTGATATAAAACGAAAGAGCGAGCACGTGTTTGTTAGAGAGAGAGAGAGAGAGCGAGAGAGCAAGAGACAGGGACAGAGCGAGAGAGCACGTGTTTGTCAGAGAGGGAGTTCGCGTGGCTGCTTATCAACCTGTATGGGGGTTTTCAGTTTTAGCACGACACACGAGCCTGAGTCTCGCTCTCTTCTCTTCCTGTCATATTTACATATGCTTGTTTGGTTGAGCGTGTTAACACAGGAAAAAAGACATTTTCATTAAAAAAAACTAATCTCAGGGTGTCCGAGTGGCATGGCGGGCTATTCCATTGTCTACCAACACGGGGGTCGTCGGTTCGAATCCCCGTTTTACCTCCAGCTTGGTCGGGCGTCGCTACAGACGCAATTGATCGTGTCTGCGGGTGGGAAGCCGGATGTGGGTATGTGTCCTGATCGCTGCACTAGCGCCTCCTCTGGTCGGTCGGGGCGCTTGTTCAGGAGGGGAGGGGGAATTGGGGGGAATAGCGTGATGCTCCCACGCGTTACGTCCCCCTGGCGAAACTCCTCACTGTCAGGTGAAAAGAAAGGGCTGGTGACTCCCCATGTATCGGAGGAAGCATGTGGTAGTCTGCAGCCCTCCAGAGGAGGCGCTAGGGCAGCGACCAGGACACATCCCCACATCCGGCTTCCCACCCGCAGACACGGACAATTGTGTCTGTAGGGTCGCCCGACCAAGCCGGAGGTAACACGGGGGCTCGAACCGGCGATTGCCGCGTTGTTAGGCGACAGAATAGACCGCCACGCCACCCGGATGCCCAGGAAATGTGATCTCTAATGTACGCTGCGACCCTGGCTTAGCTTCCTGTCGGCCATAACCGCGCTTTAGAGAAAGTCCATTGTAATCGCTGTTGTAGCGTGAATCCTTACAGGAGCCATGCTGCTACTGGGCCAGTGCATTCCACTCCCTGTGAACAGTTCCCTCCTTCTGCTCCCTGTGAACAGTTCCCTCGCTTCTGCTCCTAAAGACTACGCGCCTTGCGACTAACTGTTAGTCGCTGCTAGCCAGCAAGAATAAAGGCTGTTCTGCAGAGCTGTCAGGTCTCACCATGTTATATATCTCTCCTCTCTTACTGCCTCAGAACTTTCTTGGGTAATTACCATATCTCTGCTTGCACACACTTCCCGGTCCTGTCCCATGGTGACCCCTCTCAGCTCTGCTAGGACTGGGCCTTTCTTTAAAAGGAGTAGCGCACGTTGAGGATCGTTTCCTTTCTCCTCTGCAGAAAAGGAAAAATGTATAATGCTCGCTGTGATACGGCCTCAGATGGCAGATGGAAACAGACGGGGTTGTAGTGGGGGAAGAGGCGCCGTGGAAGTAGCGGGAATTATATGTGGTAGCCTTTGTAAAAAAGACAGCGTGATCAGAGAGTGCTCCGCTATGGATCTGGTAGCTTCTGGTCTTTACTTGCTGTCCTTCCCAGAAATCAAGGTGTTGCAAGGTAGGAATACGGATAAGAGAAATACTTTGGCGAATTTTAGAGGCAAATAACATAAGAATGCAGCAGTTACGGTGATCGACAGCTATGATCAAACCATGGCTTTCCGTCCCTTCCACAAACGGTCACGTGGTGCTGGAGAAACAGCAGCAAGACACGCAGGCACATTAACAGCCGACTGCAGACCCCTCTTCCCTAAGATGGCGGCGCGAACTTGTGTTTGGGGCGGCCTCGCCCAGTTCTGTCCATGTGGCGTCTTTGTCCACGTGGGTCTAGGTTTGTTTTGTGTTCGTTTGATGGCTGGGAGAGCTGGCGCTGGGTCTGCTGGGGGAGCCTGGTCTGCTGCGTCTTGTGGGCCCAGGGACCACGGCCCTGCCTGGACCTGCGCCCGAGGAGGAAACACTGAGGGCGGTCTGACAGGATGTGGAAGCGGGTCAGGCTAAGCTAACTGCTAGCCCATGCAGACCGGCAGTTCCGATAACACCGAGGGCGGTCTGCTGGCTGCCTCGCCTAGCTTTGGCTGTATTTTGGTGTCGTCGTGTGGAGTGCGGGGAGGTGTGTCGGAGGTGTCTGGACTGGCTGGGAGACCTGGCGTTGGATTGGCTGAGGGAGCCTGGTATGCTGTATCCGGTGGGCCCAAGGGCCACGGCCTTGACTGGATCTGTGCCCGAGGAGGAACCACCGATGGCGGTCTGACAGGACGCGGAAGCTAAGCTAACTGCTAGCCCATGCAGACCGGCAGTTCTGACCGTCATCCTGGCTGGCGTTCGTTCTCCTGGACAGTGGAGTTTGTGGACTGTGTTGTTGTTAGCCGTTTGTGTTTATTTTTTGCCTTCTTCTCTTTTGTTGTATGTTTTTGGTGGTGTCAATTTTGGGAAATTTGGATGTGATGAAAATTTTGGATTTTTGCCGTTTGTGCTGCACTGCTGTGGGCTGGTGGGCAACGAAATAAACTGTTCCGGATTGTTCCTGATCCCTGTTTCCTACAGGTGTTGAAAACAATATGTGATCCAGCTGGCCAGTGTGTAGGCTTAGCCAACACCTTTTATCCAACACCTTTCATCCAACACATTTCATCCAGCTTCTTGTAACCGTGGAGATGCTGGTGCTTGATAGCACAACGGACATGCACGTTACAGCGCAACACATTGAACCCAAGAAAGCGGTGGAAGCATAGCATGGCTTAAAACTATTAATACCTTGGCTGTTGGAGTAAATACTCACACTTTCCCTCCCGTCGCTGCAGAAAAGCTGTTGGTCTCGCAGGTCCTGGTGCAGCCGGATCAGCGAGGCAGACTGAAGTGATCTGGTGGCTTTAGTGACCATCATTAATGGTGACTCATCCTCACTGTTTATAATTGGTGCAGAGGGAGAGTTAAACAAGTAATCACCGCTACAGGCAACAATCAACATGTAATCACACACACACACACACACACACACACACACACACACACACACACACACACACACACACACACACACACACACACACACACACACACTTTTTCTCCACATCTATAGATCGCAGATATCGCCACAGGGGCATGGATGCAAATATATGCTCCATTTGAATGCGACTCCACGTGTGTGTGCATACACAAACACACACACACACGTGGACGCAGACACGCCCACACAGACACACACGCATGTTAAATGTGACCAAATGAGCCGTTACTCCTGGTTGGTAGTGGTTATTTTGTTGTACGGTTGTTTAATGTGTTTTTTCTGACCTTCTTTCTGCAGCACTGTTTGTATTTGTGTGTGACGATGGAGATCAGAGAGAAACACACTGAAAATGACAACACATTCATACACATGCGCAATTACACACACACACACACACACACACACACACACACACACACACACACACACACACACACACACACACACACACACACACACACACACACACACCACAGTACTGGTCGTGCTATATGCTATGTTGCTCACCGGATGCTGAGCAGGAGGTCCAGAACTTTCCCAGTGAGCAGCTCCTCTCCTCTAAGCCGTGCTCCCTGTGGTGGACCTGCCACACAACACATAAAAAGATCCGGACCATAAGAGGGCTTTTTTGAGAGGATTATTTTAATAAAAGCTCAAAAAGCTCAACACCATGGCGTCGGACCACCCCGTCCTGTCTGCTGGAGGCTGGATTACCTTTTTCTGTTTTTAGTTTTTTCCGCAGACACGTTTGATCACTTCTCCAACAAGCTAATTCAGCAACAACGAAACAAAGCCAACAGATTTGAGCATGCTCGCTTTGGCCAGATGGGCGGCACGGTGGCCCAGTGGTTAGCACAATCGCCTCACAGCAAGAAAGGCCCTGGGTTCGAGCCCCGGGGTAGTCCAGTGTTGGGGGTCGTCCTCTGTGTGGAGTTTGCATGTTCCCCCCGTGTCTGCGTGGGTTTCCTCCGGGGGCTCCGGTTTCCTCCCACAGTCCAAAGACATGTAGGTCAGGTGAATGTGTGTATGTGTGTGTATCGGCCCTGTGTGATGGCCTGGCAGCCTGTCCAGGGTGTCTCCTCGCCTGCGGTCCAATGACTGCTGGGATAGGCTCCAGCATCCCTGCAACCCTGAGAGCAGGATAAGCGGTTTGGATAATGGATGGATGGATGGATGGATGGATGGATGTCACATTCATTCGCTACACGTGGTGTCATTCAGGGCCCCGTTCACACCAGACCTAACAACTGTTGTTGCTCCACAAGTGTCTTTTCAAAATTCAACCTCAACCCAGCTATTAATTGGAGAAATTAGCAGGAAAATGATCTTTGTGCTTGCTCAATAATCCAGATAAGGAAATCACAGAAGGTTGAATCAGTTCATCTGGACACGACGTTTATTAACAGAAATGTTTCATCATCATCTGAGTGACCTCTTCAGTCTAAACTGATGGCAGGTATCCCACCCTTATAAACAACACAGTGACATAACCACTGTATTGTTCATGTATTGTATTGTCTTCCGCTCCGGTGTGGGTAGATGGCAGCGCAAATTCACGTTTGCAGTGGCCTCACCCAGTACCGTCCATGCAGTGTCTCTTCCCAAGTCTGCGTCTAAGTTTGTCTTCGTTTGATGAGAGCTGGCGCTGGGTCGGCTGGGAGAGCTTGGTCTGCTGTGTCCTGTGGGCCCAAGGACCACGGACCTGCCTGGAGCTGTGTCCGAAGAGGTAACACCGAGGGTGGTCTGATAGGACGGGGAAGCGGGACAGGCTAAGCTAACTGTTAGCCCATGCAGACCAGCAGTTCTGATAACACCGAGGGTGGTGTCGCGGTGGCCTCGCCTAGCCTTGACTGTGTTTTTAGTGTCGTCGTGTGGAGTGCGGGGAGGTGCGTCGAAGGTGTCTGGCTGGGAGAGCTGGTGTTGGATCGGCTGAGGGAGCCGGGTCTGCTGCGTCCTGTGGGCCCAAGGATAAAGGCCTTGACCGGAGCTGCGCCCGAACAGGTAACACCGAGGGCGGTCTGACAGGATGCGGAAGCAGGGCAGGCTAAGCTAACTGCTAGCCCATGCAGACCGGCGGTTCCAACAGTCATCCTGGCTGGCGTTCGTTATCCTGGACAGTGATTTCTTTTTGTGTAGTTTAGACACGTGTGTTCTTGTAGTTCTCGTAGTTTTTGGACATGTGTTTTTGTCTTTGTTTTGCACTGCTGTGGGCTGGGGGGGGGTGATGTTTGTTTTCTTTTCATGTGCGCAAGTGCATGAAATAAAATGACAAATAAAGTGTCTCTGATTGTGATACCTGCAGTCAGGTGAGCCTGAAGAGCTCACTTAGATGAGTGATGAAATGTTTCTGTCAATCAACGTTTTGTTCAGATGAACTGATTCAACGTTCTCTGATTTCCTTATCTGGATTATTATTAAATTATTAAAGATACATTCCCATCAATTTCTCCCATTGATAACCGGATTGAGGTTGGATTTGATAAGACATTTGTGGAGAAGCACCCCTTGTTAGCGCTAGTGTGGACGGGCCCTGAATGGCATCAAGTGCAGGGAACGAATCTGCCGTGTTAACGCTAATAGGTTTTCTCTCTCGGTTCTGTCTGGACAAACCAAACATGCTCAAATTACCCTGAAAGTAAAGTGAGCCTGACTGCGGTGCTTTCGCTTACTGCAAAGGTCACAGACATTCTCTGCCAGTCCGTCCCACGGCGACCCGGACGGCGCATAGATTCGAGGGGTCTTTGGCTCAAGGCTGTGGTCACCGCCGGGATTAGCTCATTATAGGAATGCGGTTATTGATGTTACTCCCTCCCTTCTCTGCAGCCTCTGGTGACTGTGCCTCCTCCCTCAGCCAAGGCTCTTACCAGAAGGCGCCCGCAGCCTCGCTGTGTCTTATATTAGAAGCTCAGAGAGAAGATGATTAAAGAGGAAATCCTACACAAACACGAGTTGGCTCCGTGACAGTGCAAAACCTGGCAAAGTGGAGTACAGTCGCTGGTGTTTTTCTCGACATGGCCAGGTTTGGAAAGATGGAGGGAGGCATATAGCAACCATTTAGACCAGGGGTGGGTAACCAGGGGCCATGGAGAGCCATGTGTATGCAGGTTTTCATTCCAGCCGGACTCCACACCAGGTGACTTCACTGATACATTCCTCCTCTTTGGTTGAAGGGTTGCTAATCAGTGACCTCACCTGGTGTGGAGTCCGGCCGGAAGGAAAACCTGCATACAGGAACAAACGAAAGGAACAAACGAAAACCATTGACTAGTTGGCTTAGTTTCAGCATGACCTATGTTCTATGACGAACACCAGTGGCCCAAGATGAGGAAGAGATTGAGAAGGAAAAATGTAGAGGAAGAGTAAGGGGAAAGACAAACATGGCTCCAGAGTGATGAGAGAGAGAGAGAGAGAGAGAGAGAGAGAGAGAGAGAGAGAGAGAGAGAGAGAGAGAGAGAGAGAGACGTTCAGAAGTAGAGAGGTGGAGTGAGGGAATTAGTGGGAGTGAGCTGAGGAGTAGATTTACTCCACTTTTGCCTGTCAAGGCCGACTTTGTTGCAGGCAGGGATTTTGTCCTGCGGCATGGCAGGAACAGGCACCTGTCATCCAGAAGCTGGACCACATTTGTACCATTGCCTCGTCTGTTCATCCCTCTCTTTGTCCTTTGGTTTTCAATTTACTTTTGTTTTTTTTTTCTCGATCCTTGCTGCATTCTCCAATTGGCTTCATCCCTGTTTCTCTCCATCCAGAGAGTTGAGCTCTCTCTGGCTCCCGAGCCCCCTTCCTGTCACCCACACTCACACACATGCTCATGAGATTTACAAACCGGTGCATGCATGTGAAAAAATGGATGTGCAGACATACAGATATACCCCATATGTAGCCCGGTGTGTGGGCCCTGTGATTGCCTGGCGGCCTGACCAGGGTGTCTCCCCGCCTGCCGCCCGCTGACTGCTGGGATAGGCTCCAGCTTCCCCCCGCTACCCTGAGAGCAGGATAAGCGGTTGGAATAATGGATGGATGGATGGACAATTAAACTGAAAGTAATTTAATTTAACAAAGAAGGAAGGAAGGTTAACGGAGAGATTGAGATGATTTATTCATAAATAAATTTGAATGGTTGAATAAATTGTCGAAATAAACGGTTCTAAGCAATATTGAAGGCGAACAGTGGGGTCAACTCAATAAAAAATGTGGATTGTGCCTTTAGTAAAACTCTTTCACCCCCCCCCCCACACACACCTTTTTTATCTGGTCAATTACCCCATTCTCCGAGCCGTCCCGCTCGCTGCTGCATCTCCTCCGCCGATCCGGGGAGGGCTGCAGACTGCCACATGCCTCCTCTGATACATGTGGAGTCGCCAGCCGCCTCCCTTCACCTGACAGTGAGGAGTTTCGCCAGGGGGAGGTAGCACGTAGGAGGATCATGCTACTCCCCCCTTGGCCCACTTGTCTATTCCATTCCAGCAGGACAGCGTCGTCTGTGAAGTGACATCCAAAACTGGCTTCTGAAACGAGTGATGAGCTTTGTTGGTCACGTGAATGACAACCCATGAGAGACATAGCACGAGCTCCAGACACTAAAAACCACCCACTGTACGACTCATTTAAGATAAAAACCAGGAGACGGATTCAGTGATTCTACTTTTAGATTTCAGGTATTTTTTTTTTGATTGACAAAGAGTAAATTTTACTATTCATCAATGCCCAACTGAAATGTTCATTTCTTAACAGATAGTTGTTTGCAATGGTGACGGACGAGATCAGGCAGGAGTCTCCATGGACGATGAGGTTTGCGGATGACTTTGTGATCTGTAGCGAGAGTAGGGTGCAGGTGGAGGAGAGCCTGGAGAGGTGGAGGTATGCACTGGAGAGAAGAGGAATGAAAGTCAGAAGGAGCAGGACGGAATACATGTGTGTGAATGAGAGGGAGGACTGAGGATGCAAGGAGTAGAGGTGACGAAGGTGGATGGTTTTAAATACTTGGGATCAACTGTCCAAAGTAACGGGGAGTGCAGAAGAGAGGTGACGAAGAGAGTGCAGGCAGGGTGGAGTGGGTGGAGGAGAGTGTCAGGAGTGATTTGTGACAGAAGGGTACCAGCAAGAGTTAAAGGGAAGGTTTACAAGATGGTTGTGAAACCAGCTATGTTATATGGTTTGGAGACAGTGGCACTGATGAAAAGACAGGAGGAGGAGCTGGAGGTGGTAGAGATGACGATGATAAGATTTTCACTGGGAGTGATGAAGAAGGACAGGATTAGGAACGAGTATATTAGAGGGACAGCTCAGGTTGGACGGTTTGGAGAGGCAAGATGGAGATGGTTTGGACATGTGTGGAGGAGAGATGCTGGGTATATTGGGAGAAGGATGGTGAATATGGAGCTGCCAGGGAAGAGGAGAAGAGGAAGGCCAAAGAGGAGGTTTATGGATGTGGTGAGGGAGGACATGCAGGTGGCTGGTGTGACAGAGGAAGATGCAGAGGACAGGAAGAGATGGAAACGGATGATCCGCTGGGGCGCCCCCTAATGGTAGCAGCCGAAAGCAGTAGTAGTAGTAGTAGTAGTAGTAGTAGTAGTAGTAGTAATAGTAATAGTAGTAGAGATGTGTTCTTCCATTGAATATACTACTGGCACTGTATCTCGTCATAGCATTTGGGCATAATTCTTCACCGGGGTATAATTGTATTTTCATATTTCATGTGGTTCAGGAGATTGCATTGTCCCGTCTGATGACATCAGAGCAGGGCTCCTGGAGCTCCTGGAGAAACGGTGTTAGAGCTTGTAAACAGCAGGCTAATGAGAAGACAATAGCTACCCGTATGAAGGGGATGGATTTGGGAAGTAAACTGTTATCGGTGGGGGGTTAAATCCTGTCTTGTTGAGAGGTGCTGGTCGTGAAACGGGGGGCAGCCTTGGATGTTTGAAAGCAAACTTCCTTTTTTCACACGTATTCATTGTTATGAATAAGTGCTCTGTGGGTAAACACGAGGTGGTTGTGGAGATACAGGACAGAAGGAAAGGGAGTGATGAGAAACGAAACGAGGGGAAGAGGGGTGGAGGAGAGACTGCAGGAAGACGGTGGCTGTACGTTTGCCTGAGTATAAATAATGGAGGTGAGGGAGTGGAAGAGGTGGTGAAGGGAGGGGAAGATCGAGGAGAACAGGGTGGCGTGAGAGATTAACAACAGGAGGGAAGACAGGAGTAAGAGAGAGATGGAGGGCAAGAGGATGAGGGTCGATGCCGAGGGCATACCCCATGAAAGGCTTGAGAAGACGTAGCGGTGGGTGAATAGTTAAGCTGACGAGCCACAACTGCTTCTAACAATGACCCCCACACTCACTACTTGAACTTGTGGTTGTTGGTATGCAAATAAACATCGATGTGCTCTCCTGTTTCCATTCCATTAACTATTATGATGAGTGGCAGCATGGCTAGCTGGGGTGGGGGGTTTGTGGTGGTGGGGGGGTGTTGAATATGTGCAGGATGACATGGCAAATCAGGTACAAACATTTTACGTTTTCACTTTAGGCCCCTTGCTTAATCTATCATACAGAGTGACTTAAAATGGATTTGATGGGCATCCGGGTAGCGTGGCGGTCTATTCTGTTGCCTACCAACACGGGGATCGCCGGTTCGAATCCCTGTGTTACTTCCGGCTTGGTTGGGCGTCTCTACAGGCACAGCTGGTCGTGTCTGCGGGTGGGAAGCCGGATGTGGGTATGTGTCCTGGTCGCTGCACTAGCGTCTCCTTTGGTCGGTCGGGGTGCCTGTTCAGGGGGGGAGGGGAAATGGGGGGGGGGGGGTAGCGTGATCCTCCCACGCGCTACGTCCCCCTGGTGAAACTCCTCACTGTCAGGTGAAAACAAGCGGCTGGCGACTCCACATATATGGGAGGAGGCATGTGGTAGTGTGCAACCCTCCCCGGATCGGCAGAGGGGCTGGAGCAGCGACCGGGACGGCTCGGAAGGGCGGGGTAATTGACCAGATACAACTGTGGAGAAAAAGGGGGTAAAACAAGGGGGGGGGGGGTTGATGATTTAATTCAGTTTGAGGGGACGTGTCGTATCTCCCATTGCTGTTCAGCCCCGTTTACGCTGCGCAGCGCGATGACACGAGCGTGCGCAAAACCGGATCCGTCAGCCGTCGCGCTCTCGAGGGATCTGAGTACCCATGTATACACTTGGAAGCATCGTCGACAATTTCCCCAAAGCTCCATCTTCCTACAAATCTGCTGAAACGGTTTCTTCGTATTATAATCCGCCGTAGCGTGCGGGTGTTTCCACATGGTTGACTCTGACATGTGACTACAGCTCCCCCACGGGTGGTGCCCGTGGAGAGGAGTCACGGTGGGGGGCGGAACCGCGCCCCTTTATGGGCTACGCGTTTCATAACCTGCCAGAGCAGAGCTGGCTTGATGATGATAAACACACATGTTGACAAACATCCGGTAATCAAGTTCTTTTGGGGGGGACCCTCCAAATCGGAATTTAGGATCCAAATCCCAGTCGAACAAATGAACAAAGCGCTCAGCTCAGCCCTAAAGCCTGTACACGCGTGCAGCCTCTCTCTCTCCTAACACACACACACACACACACACACACGCGCGCGCGCGCGCGCTGCACTCTTCTTTAGATGATCGGATGACGAATATATGATGAATAAGATGGCGGGAAGATGTGGCCATATATACACTACCGTTCAAAAGTTTGGGATCACCCAAACAATTTTGTGTTTTCCATGAAAAGTCACACTTATTCACCACCATATGTTGTGAAATGAATAGAAAATAGAGTCAAGACATTGACAAGGTTAGAAATAATGATTTGTATTTGAAATAAGATTTTTTTTTACATCAAACTTTGCTTTCGTCAAAGAATCCTCCATTTGCAGCAATTACAGCATTGCAGACCTTTGGCATTCTAGCTGTTAATTTGTTGAGGTAATCTGGAGAAATTGCACCCCACGCTTCCAGAAGCAGCTCCCACAAGTTGGATTGGTTGGATGGGCACTTCTTTGAGCAGATTGAGTTTCTGGAGCATCACATTTGTGGGGTCAATTAAACGCTCAAAATGGCCAGAAAAAGAGAACTTTCATCTGAAACTCGACAGTCTATTCTTGTTCTTAGAAATGAAGGCTATTCCATGCGAGAAATTGCTAAGAAATTGAAGATTTCCTACACCGGTGTGTACTACTCCCTTCAGAGGACAGCACAAACAGGCTCTAACCAGAGTAGAAAAAGAAGTGGGAGGCCGCGTTGCACAACTGAGCAAGAAGATAAGTACATTAGAGTCTCTAGTTTGAGAAACAGACGCCTCACAGGTCCCCAACTGGCATCTTCATTAAATAGTACCTGTTAGAGCCTGTTTGTGCTGTCCTCTGAAGGGAGTAGTACACACCGGTGTAGGAAATCTTCAATTTCTTAGCAATTTCTCGCATGGAATAGCCTTCATTTCTAAGAACAAGAATAGACTGTCGAGTTTCAGATGAAAGTTCTCTTTTTCTGGCCATTTTGAGCGTTTAATTGACCCCACAAATGTGATGCTCCAGAAACTCAATCTGCTCAAAGAAGTGCCCATCCAACCAATCCAACTTGTGGGAGCTGCTTCTGGAAGCGTGGGGTGCAATTTCTCCAGATTACCTCAACAAATTAACAGCTAGAATGCCAAAGGTCTGCAATGCTGTAATTGCTGCAAATGGAGGATTCTTTGACGAAAGCAAAGTTTGATGTAAAAAAAATCTTATTTCAAATACAAATCATTATTTCTAACCTTGTCAATGTCTTGACTCTATTTTCTATTCATTTCACAACATATGGTGGTGAATAAGTGTGACTTTTCATGGAAAACACAAAATTGTTTGGGTGATCCCAAACTTTTGAACGGTAGTGTATATCATATGTATATACACTCACCGGCCACTTTATTAGGCACACCTGTCCAACTGCTCGTTAACGCAAATTTCTAATCAGCCAATCACATGGCAGCAACTCAATGCATTTAGGCATGTAGACATGGTCAAGACGATCTGCTGCAGTTCAAACCGAGCATCAGAATGGGGAAGAAAGGTGATTTAAGTGACTTTGAACGTGGCATGGTTGTTGGTGCCAGACGGGCTGGTCTGAGTATTTCAGAAACTGCTGATCTACTGGGATTTTCACGCACAACCATCTCTAGGGTTTACAGAGAATGGTCCGAAAAAGAGAAAATATCCAGTGAGCGGCAGTTCTGTGGGCGAAAATGCCTTGTTGATGCCAGAGGTCAGAGGAGAATGGCCAGACTGGTTCGAGCTGATAGAAAGGCATCAATAACTCAAATAACCACTCATTACAACCGAGGTATGCAGTAGAGCATCTCTGAACGCACAACACGTCGAACCTAGAGGCAGATGGGCTACAGCAGCAGAAGACCACACCGGGTGCCACTCCTGTCAGCTAAGAACAGGAAACTGAGGCTACAATTCGCACAGGCTCACCAAAATTGGACAATAGAAGATTGGAAAAACGTTGCCTGGTCTGATGAGTCTCGATTTCTGCTGCGACATTCGGATGGTAGGGTCAGAATTTGGCGTCAACAAACTGAAAGCATGGATCCATCCTGCCTTGTATCAACGGTTCAGGCTGGTGGTGGTGGTGTAATGGTGTGGGGGATATTTTCTTGGCACACTTTGGGCCCCTTAGTACCAATTGAGCATCGTGTCAACGCCACAGCCTACCTGAGTATTGTTGCTGACCATGTCCATCCCTTTATGACCACAGTGTTCCCATCTTCTGATGGCTACTTCCAGCAGGATAATGCGCCATGTCATAAAGTTCGAATCATCTCAGACTGGTTTCTTGAACATGACAATGAGTTCACTGTACTCAAATGGCCTCCACAGTCACCAGATCTCAATCCAATAGAGCACCTTTGGGATGTGGTGGACCGGGAGATTCGCATCATGGATGTGCAGCCAACAAATCTGCAGCAACTGCGTGATGCTATCATGTCAATATGGACCAAACTCTCTGAGGAATGTTTCCAGTACCTTGTTGAATCTATGCCACGAAGGATTAAGGCAGTTCTGAAGGCAAAAGGGGGTCCAACCCGGTACTAGCAAGGTGTACCTAATAAAGTGGCCAGTGAGTGTATATATATCATATGTATATCATATGTATATATATATATGGTGGGAAGATGGCGGCGCGGCCTCACCCAGTACCGTCCATGCAGTGTTTGTCCACGTCTGCGTCTCGGTTTATTTTATCGTCGTTTAATGGCTGGGAGATCTTGGTCTGCTGCGTCCTATGGGCCCAGGGTACTCGGCCCTGACGGCCGGAGCTGCCCCCGAGGACTGACGGAACGCAGAAGCGGGTCGGGCTAAGCTAACTGCTAGCCCATGCAGACTGGCAATTCCAATAACACCGAGGGCGGTCTGGCGGCGGCCTCGCATAGCCTTGACTGTGTTTTTGGTGCCGTCGTGAGGGGAGGTGTGTTGAAGGTGTCTGGCTGGGGGAGCCTGGTCTGCTGCAGCCGGTGGGCCCAAGGACCACGGCCCTGCTGGAGCTGCGCCCGAGGGGGAAAGGCAGTGGAATAGTCTGCCGCACCACCCGGACGCCCCCTGTAAAGTCTTCTGTAGATGCTGTGATCCAGTGACTTAAAGTGACCAGGCTGATGGAGGTCCATCGTTTTGCCCTACAGGCACACTGACAGGTCACATGGGCCTTTGAGACCTTCCTGTTACTGGCTGGTCTCTGTTCTGCTCGGCTACACTGCCTCCCTTCTCCCATCTCCTCTGCTTTCATCACCAGGCATAGCACTCTTCAGACTCGCCCTTCTGTCTTTTGTTCCTGTCACCTTATCCCTCTATCCTGCCCGACAGCTGTCTCCTTGACTGCTGTCCTCCCTCCACACCTGAAATCACAGCTCCTTAACCTCTGCCAGAAGCCATGGACATCCTTCCCATTTTGCTCTCTCTCTCTCCTTCTCTCTCTCTCTCTCTCTCTCTCTCCCTCATCCACATTTCTAGGCACCAGAACAGCTTTTCATATACAGTACCGTCTCTTGTTTTCTCGTCCTGACTCTGCCACCCTGTCTCTTTCTCGCTCAATCCCAACAGAGTCCTCTTCATCTCTCCCACTCATCGGTGATGTCATCACGTCACAAGCGTCTTTCCCGGCTAATTACTCGTCCAAAACCCCGTGTGCCCTGACATGACTCATAACGCTTTCATCGTAGCAGACAGCATGCACACTAGCAAGTACACACACACACACACACACACACACACACACACACACACACACACACACACACACACACACACATGAAAATCTGCACACGTACAGTCTCGCATGTGCAAACATGCAGTAATGCAACGCTGTGCTCAGTGACCTGTGCTGTGACCATCAGGTCTGTAGGGATAATGTCCATCTGTCAGGGTTGATTGTTGGGAGTTGTATCTTTTATTTGACATTTTATTTGCAGCAGCGATGATTTCTGTGTGTCAGTCTATTTCTTTTCAAATCGGACAGAATCATACAAAGGAAAAGGCGATCCCTGCTAGCATAGATCACAGGATAAATGTGTACTTTACAACCAAAATATCAGCCCAGTCCTGCCCCCTTATCTGGCCTGCTTCACTGACGGATGTTACAATGACGGGAATTGTCCTGGGGCTGGGGTGGGGTTGGGGGGGGTCATTACTAATTCAGCTAATGTGTTCTCTGGCTCATCAACCACATCTCTGTCTTGCTCAAATCACCCATTAAGTGGTCAGGGACCCTACGAGGAAGGAAGATATATGCTGCACTTGTTCTTCACCTTTATCAATCCTTTTTTTTCTGTCGCTGTCTCGTGCTGACTGGCGTATAACCTCCTTTGGGAGCACAGAGTGAAAAAGCGAGGGCGAGAGAGAGAGAGAGAGAGAGAGAGAGAGAGAGAGAGAGAGAGAGAGAGAGAGAGAGAGAGAGAGAGAGAGAGAGAGAGAGAGAGAGAGAGAGAGAGAGAGAGAGAGAGAGAGAGAGAGAGAGAGAGAGAGAGCAAGAGAGAGAGAGCGAGAGAGAGAGAGAGCGAGAGAGAGAGAGAGAGAGAGCAAGAGAGAGAGAGAGAGAGAGTGAGAGAGAGAGAGAGCGAGAGAGCGAGAGAGAGAGAGAGAGAGAGAGCGAGAGAGAGAGAGACAGAGAGAGCGAGAGAGAGAGAGACAGAGAGAGAGCGAGAGAGAGAGAGACAGAGAGCGAGAGAGCGAGAGAGAGAGAGCGAGAGAGCGAGAGAGAGAGAGAGAGAGAGAGAGAGAGAGAGAGAGAGAGAGAGACCATAACCAAATTATGATTTTCTTCAAAACTATTAACCTGACTCAAATGCCTATAGAGGAGCCCAGCAAGCTGTTCAAAATTAATAAGACCTACAGATGGGCTGCAGACAGTGCAGAAAAATTTATCAATATCCTGAATTCATCCAAATTACTTAATATGATTACTAACTTCATTAACAAACCGTTTGAAACTAATAAGGACAATACCAACAAAGCTGTCAATGAAATCAATTGTATCTTTCAGACGGCAGCAAACATGGTCCTACCAAGGACCCACAACAGAAAAAAGAAACAATCTGAAAATGAAAAATGGTTTGACAACGATTGTAAAAATATAAGAAAAGAACTGCGTAAATTGTCAAACCTGAAACACTACCAACCTCAAGATATGGATATAAGAAAGAAATATAGCGAAACATTAAAACTATATAAACACACATTAAGAATGAAAAAACAAAGCCATGTAGATAGAACCCTACAGGAAATAGAACATTCCCTGAATCAAAACCAATTCTGGGAAATGTGGAATAATTTGAGCGCTACAAAACCACAAGACCTGCCTATCCAAAATGGAGAAATTTGGAAAAGTCATTTTGAACATATCTATTCGGAAATCCAACAAGAACACTCAAATTCCAATTGCAATCTGATCAAACAAAAATTACGGTTGCTCGAATGCACTATAAAAGACAACCAAAACCCACTGGATTTTCCAATAACACAAGAAGAATTAGCACAGTAGCTCAAATCCTTAAAACCCAATAAAGCCTGTGGCCTTGACAGCATCAGAAGCGAGATGCTTAAAAACAGCACACCTGAGCTGCAAAGGGCAGTACTCAAATTGTTCAACATTGTTCTAAGTTCGGGATTTTTTCCTGACATCTGGAGCAAAGGGCTTATAACTCCTATTCATAAAAATGGAGACAAATTGGATCCTAATAATTTCAGAGGCATTTGTGTGAGCAGTAGTCTGGGGAAGGTGTTTAATAGCATTTTGAACAATCGAATTCTAACCCTCCTTAACGAACACAATGTCCTGAGCAAAGGTCAAATTGGCTTCCTCCCAAATCACCGGACTACGGACCATATTTACACCCTACACACCCTCATAAATGAAAATGTGAATCAAACCAAAAATGGAAAAATATTTGCTTGTTTTATTGACTTCAAAAAAGCTTTCGACTCTATTTGGCATGAAGGACTATACTATAAACTTTTACAAAGTGGTGTAGGGGGTAAAGTGTATGACATAATAAAGTCAATGTATTCGGACAACAAATGTGCAGTTAAGATTGGAGACAAACACACTGAGTTCTTCACTCAGAATAGAGGGGTGAGACAGGGCTGTGGACTTAGTCCGACACTGTTTAATATATATATTAATGAACTGGCGGTGCAGCTGGAACAGTCTGCAGCCCCAGGTCTCCCCCTGTATGACATGGAAGTGAAATTTTTGCTTTATGCAGATGATCTAGTTTTGTTGTCACCACCCGCAGATGGGCTGCAACAACTACTAGACCTGCTTGAGGACTATTGCCAGCACTGGGCCCTGGCAATAAATCCAAAAAAGACAAAAGTAATGATCTTCCAGAAAAAGCCCAGATGTCAGGAAAATAGATACCAGTTGACTCTAGGTAGCATCACCTTAGAGCATACGATGTAGTATACTTACCTGGGTCTAATTATCACAGCATCAGGGAGTTTCAGTAGGGCAGTGAATAACCTAAAACAAAAAGCTCGCAATTATGCGACTATGCAATTAAAAATAAATTCTTTAACATTGATATACCAATCTACATCTGGTGCAAACTGTTTGATAGTGTAATTCTGCCCATTGCACTATATGGAAGTGAGGTATGGGGTCCACTCAGTCTTTCCAGCTACACTAGATGGGACAAGCATCCAGCAGAAACCCTACATGCTGAATTCTGTAGAATGATTCTGAAAATACAAAGGAAAACACCAAACAACGCATGTAGGGCAGAATTAGGCCGGTTTCCATTACTAATAAATGTACAAAAAAGATCTCTAAATTTCTGGATGCACTTAAATACAAGCCCAACAAATACATTGCACTTTAAAGCTCTGAAAACCCAAGAACTGAACCCCAAAAAGAGTCCCCTGAAGCAGCTGGCTCTGAGACTCACTAACCCTGTAACAAATAGTAAGACCAACCAACCTCAGGCCAGCACTGCATCCCAAACAAAGTTTACGATAAATCAGGCTATAAAACAAAGCAAGAACAATTATCTGAAACATTGGAACGCTGAAATCAAAACTCAAAACAAACTAGAAGTCTATCGGGCCCTAAAAACAAACTATGATTTGGAAGAATACCTCTTAACTGTCAGAGACAGGAAGCAGCGACAGATCCTCACCAAATACAGGCTCAGTGACCACAGTCTCGCCATTGAAAAGGGGAGACACAAAAAGACGTGGTTGCCAAAAGAGCAACGATCATGTGGTCAGTGCATGACAGATGAGGTGGAGACAGAGGTGCACTTCCTCCTTAAATGTGACAGATTTGAAAAACAGCGCCGGGCTTTTGTCAAGGAACTGGAACATGTGATTCTAGAGTACCAGGAAATGGTCGACGCAGGTAAGCTGCGGGTGGTCCTGGGAGGGGGGCCAGCGGCGAACATTGCAGCAAGATTTATATTATCTTGCCACAACCTGAGAGATAGTGGATGACGGCACCTATTGCTACTATTGTTATTTAATATCATAATCATTGTTGTTGTTGCTGTTATTATTATAATCATTGTTGTTGTTGTTATTATTATAATCATTGTTGTATTGTGTTGTTGATGTTTTACATGCTTTGGCAATATGTACACAAATGTATGTCATGCCAATAAAGCACATATTGAATTGAATTGAATTGAGAGAGAGAGAGAGAGAGACAGAGAGAGAGCGAGAGAGAGAGAGAGAAAGAGAGAGGTTTCTCTATGTGACTATCTACCTTCTTCTCTTCTTCACAGTCACTCCCTTCTCCCAAGTTGTTTCCACTCACTCGGCCCATTTTACCTCATTTTATAATCCAATCTCAATTCGTCTCCCTCATCCCTTTATTCCCCATGGATTAAGGGCAGCAGCAGGCTGTAGTAGCTGTAGCGTGTACACAGCGGGAACGCACAGCGCTCTGCCATGTCACGTTCAAGTCAGTAAGAAGCATCAGACAGCGGGGGTACCTAGTAGGTGTTTAGCAATGCCAGTTTGACATCAGATGTTTAGCAATGCCAGTTTGACTTCAGATGTTTTAGAGTCGACGTTGACGTTGAGCTCATGGCGTCATGAATGAATCCACGGGGGAAGTGACAGCGTTGCAACAACAAGTGTATCAGCAAAAGTTAATGTATATGCTGACGACAGACCACTCATACACATCATTTGCACAGAACAGAAACTAGTGGAAACAAGTTGCAACTCAGCCGCATCAACGTATGCAACAAAAACAACCATAAACCCGAGTGGCGGCTCATTTTCATAATGAGCGTTAATCTATTTATTTATTTATTTATGTACTGCTTATTTATGTACTACCCCCCCCCCCCACACACACACACACTCACGGAAAGTTGAATCAGTTCATCTGGACACACCGTTTATTGGGAGAAATGTTTCATCCCTCATCTAAGTGACCTCTTCAGTCTCAACTGACTGCAGGTGTCCCCACCCTTATTAACAATACAGTGGCATAAAGACCGAAATCAACGATCTGTTTCATATGCAAGCCTCTGTGAATAGTCGGGTTTCCTGTTTACAAACATTACTGGGTGCGTGCGCAGCCAGGGGGCAAAACCGCTTTGGTAGCTCTCAAAAGATTATGAGATGCATTATCATTTGAGAGCTACCAAAGCGGTTCAACTTTTTCCACCCATCCTTCTGGCGGTTGGTGCAGTCTGTTGCACAGCAACTGCGCGTCATCTCTGCTGTATCTGAGCTCTATCGGGGTTAAAATCTCTGCACTGTAGCTGCTCTTTGCTCCCTAGTTGCGCACGCATCCCTGTGATGACGTTGCACGGAAACCCTCCTATAGCACACATGGCCATTGTAACTCTGGTTGATGGTCACGGTAATTTACATATGAAAGCTCAACAACTGGCAGCCGCTGTTAGACGTCGAGCGTCGTTTACGTCCACTCTCCCGTCAGGAGCTGAATACCGACCCATCTTTCAATGCAGGAGTTTGCCGGTACATGTTCAGCCATGTCTGTAGTGCGCCTCCCTACAGCTCTCCCCCGAAACGGGCATGTCTGTGATCTTGTTGGTGATCGTGTCTTTGTTTGGTCACTCATCAGATATGACCTGCGACCTGCTGAGGAAAGCCTGCTTTATATGCCCGCCATCGGAGAATGGCTTCCCATGTTAAACAGAGCACTGTTGTGGAAAATAATTTGTCTCAGTGTCAGGAATCAATGGGGTTATTTTTATATAATGTGTGGTGATTTCTTATTAACCAAGAATCAAACGCTGGATTATAATGGTAACTATTGCAGGTAATCAGTTTTTTAAAAAAAAGATATGTAAGAACTGTGGAAATAATGGTGTAAAACATAGCAGGATAAGAATTGTTGTACACTGTCAATACCACTAGATGGCAGTCTGTGTAAAAGGCCACATTGCCTAAGGATCGAGACACCATTAATATCTGGAAACCAAAACAATGCCTTGATAGGAAAATAACGCTGTATAGCGGGGTGTGATCTAGAGTCAAAGGTGTGGTCTAAGGTGAAGCTGTCACAGCCCCTCGCCCTTGACACCTGCTCACCTCTCCTTCACCCCGGCACACCTGCTGGCCATCAAGCAATCACCTGTCACAGCCCCTCGCCCTTGACACCTGCTCACCCCTCCTTCACCCCGGAACACCTGCTGGCCACCAAGCAATCACCCCCTCTCCCTTGACGCCTGCTCACCCCTCCTTCACCCCGGCACACCTGCTGGCCATCAAGCAATCACCTGTCACAGCCCCTCGCCCTTGACACCTGCTCACCTCTCCTTCACCCTGGCACACCTGCCCGTGGTTTCAATCGGCACACCTGCTGGCCATCAAGCAATCACCCCCTCTCCCTTGACCCCTGCTCACCCCGCCTTCACCCCGGCACACCTGCTGGCCATCAAGCAATCACCCCCTCTCCCTTGACACCTGCTCACCCCTCCTTTACCCCGGCACACCTGCTGGCCATCAAGTAATCACCCCCTCTCCCTTGACACCTGCTCACCCCTCCTTCACCCCGGCACACCTGCTGGCCATCAAGCAATCGCCCTCACCCTTAAGAAGCCTCCACTGTGGACCAGTCTTCGCTGGAACGTTGCCATTCATGGGTTGTTGCCTAAAGGCCTTCAGCCTGCCAGTCTACCTGCCACTGAGCCAACTCTTGCTCTACCCCTGGGATCGGCCGCTTCAATAAAGACTGGATTTCCTCCCTTACCTGGTTGTCCCGTCTGCTTTTGGGTTTTTCCAGATACGTGACAGAAGCTCCACATTAGGCGGGGTTAAGCCACGGTATAAAAGAGTGTGCTTCGGACAGGTTGCTTCAGTTGCTGCTGGGACCAGCTCGGTTTGCTGATGTACCTTTTGTGTGCTAATACAATAAACCTACTGACATCAGACTTGAAGGCATTGGACATCAGACTTGAAGGCATTGGACATCGAGTGACTTGACTTTGAATAGTGTGCCGAGAAGAAATTCTCCCACACTGTACGACTCTATAGATGCCCCCTGTAGCTTGGGTTTTGGCGGCACATCGGGTTGTAAACACGCTAGCTTGGCTTCCCGTGCTGGACCGCCCCCTCTGGATGGACTCGGCTTCATCAGCTTTATCCGTGGTGTTTCTCTCCTGCCTTGTTTCAAAATGGCGTTTTCCATGTGAAGTTTGGCACACAACGTTTTGACAGCAGAGTGCACACAGCTCGGTCCTTTCACGAAATGAATCCCAGTTTGTTTGTCCAAGATGGCGGACAGAGGCGAATATTAGACAATATTGCTTCCGCCATCGTTAGTTGTTCTTGACATAAACAAAACAGAGAGCTAGCTAGCTAGCTATGCTATGTTGTCACTACCGCTGTAATGCTGTGCCCGTGGGCAGATCAGAGGGAGGGGGAGGGGCATGATAGACCACGTCACATGTGTGCGCTCTCTTGCTGTCATAAACAGTGGTGTATTTTTATTTTTTTGGAATTTCCCCCCTTCTCTCCCCAATTGTACTTGGCCAATTACCCCACTCTTCCGAGCCGTCCCGGTCTCTACTCCACCCCCTCTGCTGATCCGGGGAGGGCTGCAGACTACCACATGCCTCCTCCCATACATGTGGAGTCGCCAGCCGCTTCTTTTCACCTGACAGCGAGGAGCTTCGCCAGGGGGTGTGTGTAGCGCGTGTTCCCCCTCTCCCCTGAACAGGCACCCCGACTGACCAGAGGAGGCGCTAGTGCAGCGACCAGGGCACATACCCACATCCGGCTTCCCACCCGCAGACACGGCCAATTGTGTCTGTAGGGACGCCCGACCAAGCCGGAGGTAACACGAGGATTCAAACCAACCGAACCTCGTGTTAGCAGGCAATGGAATAGACCACCACGCTACCCGGGCGCCCCCTCAGTGGTGTATTTTGAGACTAATTATTTCAGTAGGTCCTGGGTTCGAACCCTGGAGTAGTCTAACCTTGGGGGTCGTCCCGGGTCGTCCTCTGCATGGAGTTTGCATGTTCTCCCCGTGTCTGCGTGGGTTTCCTCCGGGGGCTCCGCTTTCCTCCCACAGTCCAAAGACATGTGGGTCAGGTGAATCGGCCGTACTAAATTGTCCCTAGGTGTGAATATATGTGTGTGTGTGTGTGTTTTGTGTGGCTGTGAGAGAGCTTGCTTGTGTACATAAATCATGACTCAACTGACTCAGATCAGAGGGGTTCATGTGAATTTGGTTTTAAACAGAGATGGCAAAACCAGGAAGTACAAGTCCGAACCATGTATTTCCTCCAGCCGTGTGCTAAATGAACCGATTTCATTACCCCATCAAGCTGAAGAGTGGGGTTCATTAGAATCAGCTGGTTTTGTACATGGGTGGAGCAAATACGTGGTTAGGACTTTCACTTTCTGAACCTGGTTTTGCCAGCTGTGGTTCGAAAGTTGTGTTTTCGTTGGTCTACAGAAAGCCCAACCACTCAAATCAAAGGTTGTTAAGTCCGACTCGCAGTGTGTGTCGGACGTAGACATGGATGCTGCGTTACTGGGCCCATTCACCACCAGCTTACATCCAACACGCGGGTAGTTTGCTCTGCTTAAACCGGGGGGGGGGGGGTGTTCTGCTACACCATCTCCTCTTGCACATCTACATGTACTACATTACTCACTGGTGCAGCCAATCAGGACCAAGTGGGCATGATACGCATTACTCACTTGCTGGGGAGCTTTGTGTTCTCGTTCCATCGTTGCCATGACGATTTGGTCCTTATGGGATGCAGTTGCCAATTGCAGGTCACAATAACAGCCTCATGAGTACTCGAACTTGGTTGCTTATAACACGAATATGCATAATCCCAGAGCATTTCGTCACCGGTAGTCAAGAATATGGCGTGCGTGTGTGTGCGTGTGCGTGTGTGTGCATGTGTGTGTGCACCCACAGCTACAACACTTTGAAGGAGTGACATGAAGTCAAGCCTGGACTTGTGGGGTGGTGATGGTTCAGCGATCTGTTTATCCAGGGTGGTTAATTCAAAGCTCTCACCTCCCTCTCCATCCTCCACTCTGGATAGCTGGGGCATGTTCTGGGTGTGAGTGATGACTTGAGTAAATTGGATTTATGTAGAAATAGAGAGAGAGAGAGAGAGAGAGAGAGAGAGAGAGAGAGAGAGAGAGAGAGAGAGAGAGAGAGAGAGAGAGAGAGAGAGTGTATGTGTGTGTGGTTTCACTGAAGAGCAACTCAGATGAATAATGGAGGAGCGCTGGTGGTTGAATATGGTGGAAAAGATGAAAGGGTGGCCGTGCTGCAAAGCGTCCTCATGGATATGAATAAATACAATATACACACACATCAGGAGAAGTGTCAGTGAATGTAGGCGTGTATGAATGTGTGTTTGTAGCAATGAACGTGGAGGCGTCAGTACCAGGAAGGGGTATCCCAGAAAGTGTGACCGGCCAATTCGCCAGAATCTGGATTTCTCTGTTCCAAACACCCGAGATCCGAGTAGTCCAGATTAGTTACCGTGGCAGTATTTGATCTGAATCTCACCTGCTATGTGGCGGGTTTACCTGGGGGGAAAGTGTCTCTCAAACGCAGGCTATTCGAAACCTAGAAATCGAACGAGGTCTGCGTAAAATGAGGCCACTTGCTGCAGGAGCGTCTGTGAAGTGGATGACACCAGTGGCGGCCGCTGCTAAAAATGCTTGGGGGGGGCGCAGTTTACCTTGGCGCAGCACACCTGACAGCTGCTTTAATGTCCACACAGTCACAGAGTTATTAAGAAGGACAATGTAGCCTATAGATTTTATCAGGGTGCGTAGACGGTGGATGATTGACAGTCGAGACGAGGCGTGGTGGCGGGTGTGAACTTGATTGACAGCCACAACAATTTTCCAATCACATTAGATCACAAAACATTAACACAACATCAATTCGCTGCCAATAAACGTGGGAGTGTCTGGGGCGCACAGAACGGCGCCCCCTGGAAAATCTGAAGAAACCAATCAGATAGCAGCCTCAGGTCACCTGCTCGCCACAAGTTTGAGGGCTTACATGAGGTATGGTTTGGCCGGTGCCTCTCACCCAGGAAGTACACGTATTCAGACAGAAATCAACCAATTACCATTTGAACCAATATTTAATGCTGCTGACAGACTGAAAATATTTTTATTTCGTAATTATTACACAACTAAATTATATTTAACATGTTTAAGTAGATTTTCATCTCTTGATATTTGAAGGGGGCGGCGCCCCAGCGCCCTGTACTGGCCAGCCGCCACTGGATGACACCCGTCAGTCTGGGAACATGAAGGTGGTCACATACAAAACGAAAAGAGTCCATCAGACAACATTTAAATGTAATTAACATACCCTTTATGTATATAGCCACTTGTATCTTGGGGTCTCTGATGAGCACCCCCCTGCCCCCATTTAATGACATCTGCCTTCATCCTGTAGGCTTCAGAGTGACACTATACTACTGTGGTCATTTATAATTAAGGAAACAAATATGCTATGAAGTAAATAAATGACTACCAGTTTGAATTTTGCTTTCACACTCGACTTTCATTTCATGTCCCTTGGGGAATTAAAAGTAAAAATAAATAAATAAATAAATAAATAATATATGGGCTAGTGAAGTATTACAGTGTGCAACACAGCCAAAACTGTACATTCAATTTAATAAACATTACTCTAAATACTAAATATAAGATAACTATACCAATTACCCCACACTTCCGAGCCGTCCCGGTCGCTGCTCCACCCCCTCTACCGATCCGGGGAGGGCTGCAGACTACCACATGCCTCCTCCCATACATGTGGAGTCGCCAGCCGCTTGTTTTCACCTGACAGTGAGGAGTTTCACCAGGGGAATGTAGCGCGTGGGAGGATCACACTACCCCCCCCCCCGAACAGGCTTCCCAACCGACCAGAGGAGGCGCTAGTGCAGCGACCAGGACACATACCCACATCCGGTTTCCCACCCGCAGACACGGCCAATTGTTTCTGTAGGGACGCCCGACCAAGCCGGAGGTAAGACGGGGATTGGAACCGGCGATCCCCGTGTTGGTGGGCAATGGAATAGACCGCTATGCTACCCGGACGCCCCTATGTCTACAATTTGATAGTTTGATAAACCCAGAGCCCTAGAAAGAGAGAGTTTCGTCAATGAGGGGTCAGAACGCGAGAGGGTCACGTGGTTAATGTAGTTGCCGAATAGTTCCAAACGAAGCTTGGCGGGTCATTTAAATGAACCGCTTAGCCGCGATTTCTGGTAACTCCTAACCAATATTTTCAGATTTTTACATTTATATATAGATATAGATGTATTCCAACGTGACACATATTCTATGCGCACTGTTTGGAACTATCCGGGGCTCCCATGATCCGCCATTGCTGTTAAATAATTGGCCCATTGACGTCTACGGAGTTGACGTAACTCTCTCTTTCTAGGGCAGTGTTTCTCAACCCGGTCCTCAAGGAACCCCTATCCTGCAGATTTTCATTGTAACCCTGCATAGGTAGCCCTGCTTGTACTTACTCGACCAATCATCTCGCAGCACTTAGTTATGCAAGGTGTGCAACGTCTGACAAAATTCATTGCTGATTGGTTGAATAACTACAAACAGGTACCTATTCAGGGTTGCAAAGAAAATATGCAGGATAGGGGTTCCTTGAGGACTGGGTTGAGAAACACTGCTCTAGGGCTCTGGATAAACCTACGTAGGAACTCTATCAGCACTCTTCCCACGCCAACACCCTCTCGTTCCCTGCTTCTGATGCGTTTGCCTCTCTGGAGGAGATTAAACTCGATCATTAAAGCTGGAATCAGTCGTTTTAGAAAGGAGATTTCTGGATATGCTGGGTTTCACTGCCTGAAGTCGGAAGTCAAGTTTAAGTTTAGGATTCTCAAAATGGCTCTGTGGAATATCTCCAGGGTTACCCTCGGATGTTGGATGTTGAACATCATCAACTGCGACAGGCAGACAAGCTGTGGTTTGTGTGCTGGTTTGGAGGCGGGGGCGGTGGTGGTCCGTGGTGTCTCATCCGGCCTGCCAAGAATACCAGTGCCTAATTAACCCCTTCTCTATTTACAAAAGTGGGATGTACAGTCTGAACAGAAATGTGGACTGATAGGCAAGACGGCAAACACAGAAAATATATCTGACTTGTGAAGCCTGAAAGGAAGAAGATAGAGTGAACAAACTGTGGACCTCCTTTGCCTGAAAGGAGGACTGAAATTCCTGCTGTGCTTGTTTGTTTTGCACCAGAACACTGGTTTCACTTTTAATCTTTCCATAATTGCTATAAATTTGTTCTTACGCAATCATGCAAGTTTTTAGTGCACAAGATTGTCTCATAGAGAAGACAGAGAGCCACATAGCGAGTGACTCCTGGATTTAGATACTGACTGGCTAACATTGCGGTCTTTGTGAGCCTGGGTAATTGCTAGTTAAAAGAGGAAGACCATAGCTGTCAGGGGGAAGAAGTAATGAGACCATCAGATGTAGTTTCTGTCTGTAAGATAAACTTCTAAGCTAAAAACCCCCATGAGTGTGTAAGAGGCAGCACGGTGGCACAGTGGTTAGTGTGGTCACATCACAGAAAGGAGGTCCTGGGTTCGAGCCCCGGGGTAGTCCAGCCTTGGGGGTCGTCCCGGGTCGTCCTCTGTGTGGAGTTTGTATGGTCTCCCCGTGTCTGTGTGGGTTTCCACCGGGGGCTCCGGTTTCCTCCCACAGTCCAAAGACATGTAGGTCAGGTGGATCGGCCGTACTAAATTGTCCCTAGGTGTGAATGTTTATATCGGCCCTGTGATGGCCTGGCGACCTGTCCAGGGTGTCTCCCCGCCTGGCGCCCAAGGACTGCTGGGATAGGCTCCAGCATCCCCGCAAGCCTGTGTAGGATAAATGGTTTGGATAATGGATGGAGTGTGTAAGAACAAATATGTGTATATGAATGATTGACAGATGAGGCCCCAGAGCTTTTTTTGCAGTCTGATTTTCCATCCGGCCCCATTTTCAAAACACACACACAAATACACAACTTAACTATTCTTTTTTTGGGGGGGGGATCCCCCCCTTTTTTCTCCCCAGTTTTATCCGGCCAATTATCCCACACTTCCGAGCCATCCAGGTCTCTGCTCCACCCTCTGCCGATCCGGGAAGGGCTGCAGACTACCACATGCCTCGTCCGATACATGTAGAGTCGCCAGCTGCTACTTTTCACCTGACAGTGGGGAGTTTCACCAGGGGGACGTAGCGCGTGGGAGGATCACGCTATTCCCCCCAGTCCCCTCCCCCCGAACAGGCGCCCCGAACGACCAGAGGAGGCGCTAGTGCAGTGACCAGAACCCATACCCACATCCGGCTCCCCACCCGCAGACACGGTCAATTGTGTGTGTAGGGATGCCCAACCAAGCCGGCGGTAACACGGGGATTCGAACCTGCGATCCCTGTGTTGGTACGCAACGGAATAGACCACCACGCCACCATCTTAACTACTCGTTGTAGCAGCCTGTCTTGTCTTAATGAAACCCTTTAAAGCACAAGCTGAGAGATATTTGAATAACTGTCAGGTGTTTTAGTTCCTCAAGTTATCTTAATCAATCTAGCAGCCCATTTGTGGCCCGTAAGCTGTGCTTATGGCCCCCATTAACATAAATGTTGTTGCCTGTTAACTAAATTCCAACAATTATTTCTGTAATTTTTTGTCAAATAGGCAGTATTGACTTTTCACTCGGAACATCCAAAGTGAAGTGTAATGAATTTGTTAGTCAAGCGGCTATCCATACTGCAGTATCTGGCCAGCTCCAAGTAATTGTTTGGTTAAAACATCTAATTAGCACAAGGGAGAGTACCCAAACTACATACTTTAATAAAAACTGGAAAATCATTTAGTTAAAAGTGCAAGTGATCCATGACAAATTAAGTGGGCAATAAAACTGTCCTGTCTACTCAGGAAGAAGAGACAGAAGTATGATGTGTGTCATTTCCGAGATAGTTCAGTCAAGTTCGATCAAATTCATTTGTTTCAGCAGGGAATGAGCAAGACTAGCAGTTGGTTCGATGACATAAAAAATGGCGCCTTGTGTGTCAGTTTAAATATGGTGCTTGACAACTTTTCTTTTTAAGTTCTGCAACTTGAAAAGTCCAAAACTTACTCAATCCTTTCTTTCAACGCAGCACTTGTTAGGGACTAGTCGGGTCTAGGGGTTAAGGGTTAAGCCTGCAATACTAGTCCTAACCGTGAGTGTGTAGAAAAGATGAAAAACTAGGGCAGAAACAGAAAGAAGGACTGGTTTCCAAGACTAGAGAAATAGCCGGGAGGTGGGCTAGCTTACCGAGGTAGCAGGTTAGCAGTTAGCAGGTCCCTCCGACAAGGCCTCGGCCGTATGGGTCTCAGCTCCCGGAAGCGGCGGACTCCGTCTTGGTAGTGTAACGTGCATGGATAAGTAGACACGCTGGCCGCTGGCTGGCGGGTCTGACCCTTTAGTCTAGCGGTTAGCGATGTCTCCCGCGGTGCGGGCGATACGGGTTCGCTTCCCGGCCGCGGCAGTTCCTGTGGTTGCGTTGTCCCCTGAATTCGCTACAGTATTGTAAACTACTAATAATTTAAGAAATGGAAAGGGATGATCCGCTGTGGCGACCCCTAACGGGAGCAGCCGAAAGTAGTAGTAGATTGTAAACTACTAATAAGACGTTAGTCCCTAGCTAATGGGTCTGACCCTTTAGCCGAGCGGTTAGCGATGTCGTCTTGTGGTGCAGTACACCCCGTTTCGAATCCCGCACCGGGCAAGAAAATAATGGGTTACATTGGTGGCAGCGGTGGGATCCGGAAGTGTGCAGATCCTCAGAAGTCTCTTCGGAGCGCGGGAAGAACAAAGCGCGAGGGCGCGCTTCCGGGGAGGGTGACGACTGTAAACTACCAATAAGACACGTTAGTCCCTAGCTAATGGGTCTGACCCTTTAGCCGAGCGGTTAGTGATGTCGCCTTGTGGTGCAGTACACTCCGTATCGAATCCCGCACCGGGCAAGAAAACAACCGGTTACAGTATGTTAGTTCCGTTTAGGTTGATGGTCTTGAGCTGGGCAGGCGTGAACCTGCAGTATCCGGAGCAGCGTGTTCAAAGCGGCGTATCCTGAGGCGTATCTATGCAAACTACCGCCGTGAACTAACGCCAGGGGACGCACCCGCACCTCACAGTGACGTCCTCTCATAAACACTGCTTAACCACGCCTCCAACCATTTCCCCATGAAAACCAGTCCAAGTAAGACTTAGACTACTTTTATTGTCATTGCCTCATATGCATGTCTCATACATACAAGGGAGCGAAATTATGCTTCACATAATACAAGAAAAGGAAGGAGGGGAAAAGGCAAATATAACCCCCATCACCTCTAACAGCACCCACGACACAGCCTGCGGCTGCAGAGCAGTCGCAGATCAGCTTTGTGTTCATGTTTAAATCAGAGTCACTGTCTCCCTCTTCTCTGAATTTATACACGAGGTCTAGTTACGAAATGTGTCAGAGATGTCGGAGGAATATCATCTATGACAGATCCTCCTCCCCCTCTCCTCCAGGGCTCCAAAATCCAATTTCATCATTGAAATGTGTTGAGGTCACTTTTTCTTGTTTTGTTTTCCTGCTGTGAAACACCTTTA
Organism: Lampris incognitus; assembly: GCF_029633865.1. Classification (NCBI taxonomy): domain Eukaryota; kingdom Metazoa; phylum Chordata; class Actinopteri; order Lampriformes; family Lampridae; genus Lampris; species Lampris incognitus. The sequence continues at coordinate 48,440,790 of NC_079212.1, read as the reverse complement.
TGTAAACCACAGCCTTTACGTGAACTCTTTATTTTATTTTCCAAGAAAACGAGTTGATAGTCTGACGGGCGTCTCTGCTGTCAAGCCGTTTCTGCTTGTAGGACAGTGGAAGATATCGCGAGAACAGAGAGACAGGAAGTGAGGGGGACGAGAATGTACTGGAGCGAGAGGATGGACAATAAAGAGTTCTGTCCATCCTCTCACTGCAGTACATTCTCGTCGGTAGAGGCTAGTTCCCATCGATGCAAAGAACGGTCAACTGAGCATGCGCAAGTACTCGTCGCCTCCGTTGTTTGGGTAGGTTAGGGTTAGGGCGGGGTTAGGGTTAAAGTTAGCTAATCAGACGCAGAGTAGGGGCGGGTCTTCCTAGAATCCTAGCGCCTGGATGCTACGCTAGGCGTGTGGAGGCATGGTAGAGGCATTTCGCGCATGCTCAGTTGACCGTTCACTACTCCATTTCCGTTCTCTGCATGGATGGGAACTAGCCTCTACCCATTCTCGTCCCCCTCACTTCCTGTCTCTCTGTTCTCGCGATATCTTCCACTATACGACACCGCTCACCTCAGCAGGATGCTGAACATAGTCTGGACTCACCTGCGCAAAGGCCGGCCCGGGTTGGGGGGGTGGTATGCAGCCCGTGACCTGGTCCAGTACGGCCGGCTGAGTCATGCTCAGCTCACATACAGAATTTGCGATAGTAAAGTTTTGAAAAACATATTTGTCAGTCAAATTAAAAGTCAACGAATACTTGCCTTTGCGTAATGATTTAACTCCCACCGCTTGCGGGACATTTATTTTGAAGGCTAGTATAAATAAGAACTGCACGAGGACAGACAGTGGCTAGACATTGTGCAAAAATGAGTTCTGCAAACATTTCAAAGAAAAGGAAAGTGGACAATGAATGTAGGGTTTTCCAGAAAGGGTGGACGTCGACATGTTTCTTTCTTCAGGTATCAGGGAAAGCTGTGTGGCTCAGTGTGCAAAGGCAGCATCGTTGTATTGAAGGACCGCAACTTGTCCCAACACTTCCAGATATATGCAGCAGAGACATACAGGGATGTCTTCTGGGCAGAGGGCAGAGGGAGAGTTTCTTTCTCAGCTGCAAAAGCAGCAGGGACTTTTCACAAAACTGCATTCAGCAATTGTACTCTCCCACAACATTACTAAACATGGCAAGCCATTCCCCGAGGGTGAAATCATTAAAGAATATTCAATGATTGGAAATAATCAAACATCAAGTTTAGACTCTTAAGGCCAAGTCATAGTCTTGACGTATACCACACACGGACCGTACTCCTGCCCGTGTCCGCGCAAAGCTCAATTTTTGTGACCGCGCACGGTACGTGCACCGGTGTCACACAAAACATGGCTCCGCATGAACCTGTTTCACACCGACCAGCATTTCGTGTGGCACCAGAAACCTTCTTTAGTTTCTTCTTCGTGGCTTTACATCCTTTATACCAGTGTTTCTCAACCCTGTCCTCAAGGAACCCCTATCCTGCATATTTTCTTTGCAACCCTGAATAGGTACCTGTTTGTAGTTATTCAACCAATCAGCAATGCATTTTGTCAGCTGTTGCACACCTTGCATAATTAAGTGCTGCGAGATGATTGGTCGAGTAAGTACAAGCAGGGCTACCTATGCAGGGTTACAATGAAAATCTGCAGGATAGGGGGTCCTTGAGGACTGGGTTGAGAGACACTGCTTTATACAGTATGGAGACGATGTTTTCCCCCATCCGTGCTTCTCAAATCCCTCACCAGCATGCTGAACTCCCCCTCTCTATCCCCTCCCTTCGTTAAGTGGTCGAACATACCACCTCCGCGAGGTTGTTCTTTCCAACACAGCCTGACAACAGAGCAGCTCTTCTTCCTCATCCGTGGGCAGCGCCATCCATGTTGTTTCAGGCTTATTTCCGGCGGAAAAGGAAAACGACGCGCAAAGATTGTGGGAAATGTAAGCTTTGGCGATGCGTTGGTACGACGGGACTATGAAAAGACGATGAAAAGGTGTGGTCCGTCCGCACAGTGTATGCGCCCTGTACTTACAGACTATGTGAGTGCCCTTACTCTGCACTTCTTCTTCTTCTTCTTCTTCTTCTTCTTCTTCTTCTTCTTCTTCTTCTCTCGGTTTACTGGCGGATCTCAAACAACTTTAAGGAGGTTACTCCGCGCTGGAGAACGCTAGTGTGTTTCTAGAACAGAGCGATGAACGTCGCGGAGAAAATGACGCAACAGCACACGTCATCGATGACGCACAAATCACGCGCGGTCATGGTGGTTTTAGGTAGATCTCGTAACTTTTTTTGTGCAGTTGATGTAAAACTCATTTTAATGCAAATACGGGCAATTTTTAGGAGCATTCGGGGAGCGGCAGGTCTGTATCTTTTCTTTTTCTTTCACAAAGTTATTCAACTTTGAAAACCCAAAACGTTCATAACAGCCGGCTTGGTCATTCTGGCGTTAGAAGGGTGTGGGATCTGACGGCGGAGACCGCCGAGTTTTTGCAAATGAAAGGAAACGATGTGGATTCCTTTCAACTGCAAGATGGAGAATGGTTGGCTGATTTTGCCTTCACCCTAGACATCATGTCCCTCATCAGGGCTGCCGATAAAGGGGGGGGGGCAAAGCTTTATGGGGCCCAGCCACAAGGGGGGGCATGGGGACCAACTATAATAATGTTCCTAAATATAAGCAGTGATACTTGCCATTGAGTGTGAACCGGCTAAACAGATGGACTTTAAAGACATGATAGAGAACTTGCATCCAGTAAGACAAGGAAGATGGCTGTAAAAGAGACAAAGATGAAGCCGCAAGGTAAGACATTTTCTACTAAGAAATGTGCGGTGTAAGTGCAGCAGATCTTTGTTGATCTTGTTGTGTGTGTGCGTGTGCCTATGCAGCCCCCGTTACTGAGTAAGTCTCTCTCAGTTTACGTGTATGTATTTCATAGGAGGGACACATGCATGCATTGCTATGAATAAAGCACATCTCGGGGGGGGGGGTATATTCACTGGACCTTTTCAGGGGTCCAGCCATTTCTGTGGGCGGGCCTGGCTCTCGTGACTGAACTGACTGCCAGACTTCAGAGGAAGGGGCTTTTTGCACATCAGCTGTACAGCCTTGTCAAAGCTTTCAACAGAAAAGCACCCCTGCTGACCTGCCAGGTAGAAGACAACAATGTTAGCCACCTTCCGACACTACTAGTGGACACTACTAGTCTGTTCCCCATCAGTTCACCAGCAGGAGCCGTGTGCGTTGCTGCTGCATGCTTTGCTTTGAAGGACGACTTTTCTCGTCGTCTTGAGGATTTCGGAGTGTTGGAAATGGCCATGCTCCTGGTTTCAACGTCAGTGTGCCGAACTTCAGCGCTCCCACGGACCTGCAGCTTGAGCTTGTCAGCCTGCATGCTGATGCGGTGGTGGTTGGAGAACTATCCAGAACGGTGCCGCTGACGAGGTTCTATGCGTCTCTTGATGAACAACGCTCTGGAGTTTAGGAGTTATGCCCAGTAGATGGTTGTACTGTTTGGGTCAACCTATGCATGGGAACAGGCATTATCCAGGGATACAATATAACAAGTTAAGGCACGGATCATAATAATAATAATAATAATAAACATAAACTTTATTTATGTAGCACTTGTCCAAACAGGGTTACAACATGCTTCACATAACAGGGCAAAACAGTTAAAAATGACACAGACAAAAAAACCGCAAGTGAATAAAATAAAGAACACTAACAAATAAAACCATACAATTAGAGAAAAAAGGAAGAGAGCAATTTGTTTATCGAAACAATAAAAAAGAAAAACAGTATAAATGGAAAAAAACCCAAATATCAAACATTTGTAAAAGCTTTTATAAAAAGGAAAGTTTTAAGACGAGATTTAAAAGAAGCTAGAGACTTGGTGTGTCTCAGCTGGACAGGAAGAGAGTCCCATAGTGTGGGGGGCTCTAACAGCAAAACCCCGACCACCCTCTGTAACAAACTGAGACCTGGGAGTAACCAGCAGGGCTCCACCTGCAGGTCGTAAGGGTGGAGAGGGTGTACACCAGGTTAATACACCACACACGGCTGTTTAAGCCCTTAAAAGTGGTCAATAATATTTTAAGCTCAATTGAAAATATAACAGGGAGCCAGTGTAAGGAGGCCAGCACAGGAGTGATACGGCCAGGAGTCCAGGTAGCGTGGCGGTCTATCCCATTGCCGATCGCCAGTTCGAATCCCCGTGTCACCTCCGGCTTGGTCGGGCATCCCTACAGACACAATTGGCCGTGTCTGTGGGTGGGAAGCCGGATGTGGGTGTGTGTCCTGGTCGCTGCACTAGTGCCTCCTCTGGTCGGCCAGGGCGCCTGTTCGGGGGAGACGTGGTAGTCTGCAGCCCTCCGGCTTGGATTAGTGGGGTAAGAGAAAGACTTGAAAAAGGCCTTGTCCACGACCTTAGTGTTGCCATGTATATACGTTACCTGTACGGCATCACACGTTAGACCTCCATTACGCAGCTTCCGCGACAGTTGGTTTGATGCTGAGCTGTTGTGATTTACATCAGCAGCCCGAAGGGCAGCCCACCAGCCGTGGGTACTCTCATGAATCAAAGCAGCCCACATCCCCTATACACCAATTGTCTAACGTCATTTTCGTCCCGTTTGACTTCTACCTTTGCCCCCCCCCCCCACCTCATTCTCTGCAGATGTACGTCACTCAGTTTGCTGCTCCTGTAGACTCGCCAGCAGCCCACGAGGTATCAGGGGCTGCCCTGCCTCCCCTTCCTATGCTCTCCCTGCCTCTCCTTCACCCTGCCTCCCCTTCCTATGCTCACCCTGCCTCCCCTTCCTATGCTCACCCTGCCTCTCCTTCCTATGCTCATCCTGCCTCTCCTTCACCCTGCCTCTCCTTCCTATGCTCATCCTGCCTCTCCTTCACCCTGCCTCTCCTTCCTATGCTCACCCTGCCTCTCCTTCACCCTGCTTCCCCTTCCTATGCTCCCCCTGCCTCTCCTTCACCCTGCCTCTCCTTCCTATGCTCCCCTTGCCTCTCTTTCACCCTGCCTCTCATTCCTATGCTCACCCTGCCTCTCCTTCACCCTGCCTCCCCTTCCTATGCTCATCCTGCCTCTCCTTCATCCTGCCTCCCGTTCCTATGCTCCCCCTGCCTCTCCTTCACCCTGCCTCCCCTTCCTGTGCTCCCCCTGCCTCTCCTTCACCCTGCCTCCCCTTCCTATGCTCACCCTGCCTCTCCTTCACCCTGCTCCCCTTCCTATGCTCATCCTGCCTCTCCTTCCTATGCTCCCCCTGCTTCTCCTTCACCCTGCCTCCCCTTCTTATGCTCATCCTGCCTCTCCTTCACCCTGCCTCTCCTTCCTATGCTCATCTGAATTGCAAATTCTTGACAGGAAACAGGTAAAGCCCCGAGCAGCAAAGTGCCCTGGCGACTCAGGCTTCAGGAGAGCAGTGACAAGATAATGGGGCAAGAAGGGAACTGTCAGGTGGCTGGTGAGCACGGCTGCTGCTCCCCAGGTGGAGCAGGATGGAGAGAGGAGGAGCGAGAGAAAAAAAAAGATTTATGCTTAATGCAAACACAAATACCATGGATTTGTGCAGTATAGGACACACACACACACACGCACGTACAGACACACACACACATACACATAAACACACACACATACACATCCATCTGATCACTAATACCTTTAAATGTACTGTATTAATCCATCTGATCACCAGTAACGAGGACTTTTTAAATGACAAGATGCTGTGGCTTTTGGCCAATGCAGGCAAAAAATATCTATACTTAAAGGTCCCCCCCCCCTCTCTCTCTCTTGCTGTCTGTCTCTCTGTCTCTGTCTCTCTCTTTCTCTTGCTGTCTGTCTGTCTGTCTCTCTGTCTCTCACTCTCTTGCGCCCTCTCTCTGTCTCTCGCTCTCTTTGTCTCTGTCTCTCGCTCTCTCTGTCTCTGTCTCACTCTCACTGTCTCTTGCCCTCTCTCTCTCTCCCTTTCTCACTCTCTCGCTCTCTCTCTCTCTCTTTCGGACTCTCTTGCTCTCTCTGTGTCTGTCTCTCTGTCTCTTGCTCTCTGGCTCTCTCTCTCTCTCTCTTGCTCTCTGTCTCTCTCTCACTGTCTCTTGCCCTCTCTCTCTCCCTCACGCTCTCGCTCTCTCTGTCTCTCTTGCTCTCTGTCTCTCTGTTTTTCTCTTACTTTCGGTCTGTCTGTCTGTCTGTCTCTCTCCCTCGCTTTCTCGCTCTTTATTGTGCCGTTTGCAGTCTGCAGTAATAGTTTTCTTTTGACTGTGTGTGTGTGTGTGTGTGTGTGTGTGTGTGTGTGTGTGTGTGTGTGTGTGTGTGTGCGTGCGCGCATTGGACAGCCGTGCCCATTGCTGCTGTGTGTTTGTGCTGGGAGATAAGGTGGGGCTCATAGCGAGGCACATAGTTGAAGGGGAGTGAACTGAGGAGGAGTAAGGGGCTGAGGGAGAAAGAAAGACACAGAGAAAAGGTGTCGGAATGAGATTGAATGAAGATGGAGGAGAGGCGACGGGAGGAGGAAGGAGTTGCCCCTGTTCTGGGGAGTATCTGACAGATGACGGGTGGAAGCAGGGGGAGAGGACAATGGGGAAAGGCAGAGAAGAGGAAGGGGGGGGCGTGGAAGCTAGGACACTGAGAGGAGGAGAGAATAAAGGAGGAGTGTGAGGGTGAGGATTGGAGGAGACGCAGGAGATGCAGAAGAAAATCTGCGTCGTTAACACAAGGCAGCATCGGACATGCAGTTGCAGCCCTTTTGCATTTTTTGCTGCATCATGAGTCAACGTGTGGCCAGGGGACACATGGGCACTACAACCACCTGTTTTGCACCATGATGGCCTGGTTCATAATGTGACCCCATTCAAACGTGAACCCCACAACCCCTAAACCACTGTTTCCACTATGGCATGAAGAACGACTGGTAACTGGGCAGTTGTTGACTGAGAGGTGGAGAGAAAAGGGAGCAACTTAAAACACCCTCATGCAACAACTGTACCTGTGCACACATCAGTCTGCAATGTACACGCTACTTAACAAATACAGTAACAGTCGTCAATTTTCTCTCTTTTTTGTGTTGGATTTTTCCCCATTTTCCCCCTTATTTGTACTTGACCAATCACCCCACTCTATCGAGCCGTCCCGGTCACTGCTCCACCGCCTCTGCCCATCCGGGGAGGGCTGCAGACTACCACATGCCTCCTCCGATACGTGTGGAGTCGCCAGCCACTTCTTTTCACTTGACAGTGAGGAGTTTCACCAGGGGGGGACATAGCGCGTGGGAGGATCACGCTATTCCCCCCCAGCCCCCCCCGAACAGCCACCCTGACCGACCATACCCAGATAGCATCTGGATGTGGGCCACTTCAGGCAATGATGCGGCACTGATGGCCTTCTTCTGGCCCTGACAAAATGGATGTGAGCCTGAAGTTGCCCACATGTATAATAGCAAATATGGCCCAAATATGCCAAATCAGATGTGGGCCTTTTTTGGCAAAGATGCGGTGCTCTCAGCATCATGTAATCTGGATGTGACCCTGAAGTGGCCCGTGTGGTAAATGGTGAATATGGCCCAAATATCACTAAACAAATATGGGCCACCTTTGGCAAATATGTGGCTTGGTTCTGGCCCAGATCTGGCAAACAGGAGCAGACCGCCCAAGTGCCATCATTCCATACGGTACGTGAGCCGGATGAAAGTGTCGGGTGTAGGCCACAGCAATTTTGCTATCTGTGCAGCGACCAGGACATATACCCACATCCCCCCCCGACACGGGCAGTTGTGTCTGTAGGGACGCCCGACCAAGCCGGAGGTAACATGGGGATTCGAACCGGCGATCCCCATGTTGGTAGGCAACAGAATAGACCGCTACACCAACCCACCGCTCTTCGTCAATTTTCTCTTAATTCGATTTGTTTCACTGGTATGTTCAAAATGTAAAAATTTGCTGGTTTGTACGACCGTCCTGTCGGTCAGCACATCTGTCAAAGAAGATGACGTCCATAAAGCATGATTCTGCGTCACAGAAAGTTTCCATATCAGAGAAAACGTATACTAGAGGATATATATACAAAGTACATTTTGCCCCAAATGAGTCTAAATATGATATAATAGCCCTATGCCTAAAAACTTAATCATATGTTTATTTGAACTGAGACTGAAATGTTATTGCGTTTCGGTTGAATTAGAACCAACAGAATCTCTCACTTGGTGATAATTGCTTTCCTTTCTGTCAATTCTTTGAAAATCCTTCACTTACTTATGTTCTGTTTTGGGCATTAACCATGCAGGCCGATGGTTCGCTGGCATGCTGGTTCAGTTAACAAACAAGCAGCATGCACATTTCAAGGCACAGATCAGAACCAATGTGGTGGTTACAGACATGCTGTAAATTTAAAAGAAAGATAGAAGATTCTGGCCTGAGGACCACTGAAGGACAGGGACGGATCTTTCGGACTCGTCCTCTTCTTGTTTCTCATAGCGAGGAGTCTTTACAGAGGAAAGACCAGGAGATGTGATGCCATCACACAGACGAATGACCGAGGTGTTGTGTGTTTTAATGTGTTTGCCTCCTATAAGTTGGTGTTGTAGCCTGAAAGAAATGTCAGAGACTGTCTGCTGACTCCTCAATCCAGATCACACTTACACAAGCACGCGGGAAGGTGTTTTAAGTAGGGGGGCTGCCAACTAAAACGAAAAGTATTGTACCGAATTCGGGGGGCAGCCGGGAACCGCCGCAGCTGGGACGCGAACCCGGGTCTTCCTCACCACGGGCGACTACGTTAACTAGTCAACTAAAGGATCTGGCCTGTTAGCCAACCGGCTAGCGAGTCTACTCATCCGTGGTTGTTACACTACCCCCCTCCTCCGGGAAGCATGTCCCCGCGCTTCAACAAATCAGCTCCTTCACGTCTCTGGGCGCATGCGATTCCGATGGCTTCACGGTCTTACCATCCCATTTCTGACACCAATGTAGCGAATTCAGGGGCAGCCGGGAAGCGAACCCGAGTCGCCCGACTGTGCTAACCAGTCAGCTAAAGGGTCTGACCCATTAGCCAAGGGCTAGCAAGTCTAGTCATCTGTGATTGTTACACTACCCCTCCCTTCAGGAAGCGCGTCCCCGCCCTTCAGCATATCTACGCCCCCTCAGGCCTCTGGGCATACACGCTTCTGGCCTCACGGTCTTACCATCCCACTACTGACATCTATGTAGCGAATTCGGGGGGCAGCCATGAACCGCCGCAGCCGGGACACGAACCTGGATCTCCCGCGCCACAGGCGACTACGTTAACCAGTCGACTAAAGGGTCCAACCTGTTAGCCAAGGGCTAGCGAGTCTACTCATTCATGATCGTTACACTATTGTGGCGAGCCGGCGTGGAAGAATGAGTCTAGAGGCAGAGATCTCTGTTTGATCACAACTCCCGTGCCCCCATACACCGCATGACCCCGGGAGTGCTCTTTTATTCACACCGGCCAGAACGGACCAGAACTGACAACAACTTAACAAGTCCCCCCCCCAACCATGTCCCAACTCCCAAGTGCCGGCATCAGTCCCAGTCATGGTCCTATACAGTTAGTCAGTAACCGGCCCCCTACTTAGTCTGAGTTGAACCCCCAAAACAACAACACAAAGATAACCACAACACGAACACCACATCATTAAAAGAGAATTTTAAATCTAACATTAACAGCCCCATCAGCCATTGCGCTCCCCCAGTGCTGAACCGCCGACAGTCAGAGCGACCGCCTCTCCCGGTCGCTACAGTATGACGTCATAGTTTTGTTTGTAAGGTGTGTGTGTAGTAGATTTGGAATGGAGTGTTTACTCACTTTATTGTTATAGGTGTACATTCCACACAGCCATAGTCCACTGTTTACAATAAAGTCAAGTCAAATCCGTTTTATTTGTATAGCCCAAATATCACAAATTACAAATTTGCCTCAAGGGGCTTTACAGCAACACAACATCCCATCCTTAGTACCTCGCATCGGATAAGGAACACCTCCCAAAAAAAAACAAATAAATAAATAAATTCTTTAACAGTTTAATGTCGTCTGCATAGAGCAGGACAAGCGGTCTGGATAATGGAGTGGAATGGAATTATGGTAATATATAAAGGTATGTTTTGTTTTGGGTTTTTTTTGCATTTGTACATAAGGAAAAGTTAGGCATACTGTTGCCCAAGATGTTACACAGCCACCTGCCACTACTGGGGAGGGTGCACCCACCACTAGGGGGAGCTGCAGCCCCCAGTCCCCGTTTCCTGCACTAATACACTTACTCCTGTGTCCACAAAACTGACATGTTATTACACATCATACAGCCCGAGCACTAGAAATATACCCATGTGTGCAAGACCCTGTGCATGTGTCTGTGTGTTTGTGTGTGTGTGTGTGTGTGTGTGTGTGTGTGTGTGTGTGTGTGTGTGTGTGTGTGTGTGTGTGCGTGCTTCATCGATCCAGCGCTTTCATCTTCTTACCACCTTGCTGATCTCCACGGCTACTCCCAACCATGTCCCTCTGTTTTTTAACTTTTTAAGACTGACGTGAAATAGAGATTTAGTTTCACGTGCGCGCACTCGCACACACACACACACACACACACACACACACACACACACACGCACACAATGACACCTTTCTGCAGAGCTGCAGCTCCGGGGCTTTGGCAGGTAAAAATAGAAACGTTACCTCTCCGTCTCTCTCGCCATCACATCTCCATCTCTTCTTCTTCTTCTGCTGCCTCACATCCCCATCTCTTCTTCTTCTTCGGCTGCCTCACATCCCCATCTCTTCTTCTTCTTCTGCCTCACATCCCCATCTCTTCTTCTGCTGCCTCACATCCCCATCTCTTCTTCTTCTTCTGCCTCACATCCCCATCTCTTCTTCTTCTTCTTCTGCCTCACATCCCCATCTCTTTTTCTGCTGCCTCACATCCCCATCTCTTCTTCTTCTTGTGCCTCACATCCCCATTTCTTCTTCTTCTTCTTCTTCTGCCTCACATCCCCATCTCTTCTTCTTCTTCTTGTGCCTCACATCCCCATTTATTCTTCTTCTTCTTCTTCTTCTGCCTCACATTCCCCATCTCTTCTTCTTCTGCCTCACTTCCCCATCTCTTCTTCTTCCGTCTCGACTGACGTTATGCATTCTACAAGGGGCTTTCTTGTGGTCATTTTATTTCCTCATCTCATATGGGCCTACTTCATTTGAGTGCCAAGGATCATTTAAGTGTTTGCTGAGGATGGACACCACCGGCGTGTGCAGAGAGGAAAAGTTTGGGGAACAGAGTTCGTTTTTTTTTCTTTTCTTAATTCATGTTGTCGAACTCTCTTCAATCCAAGCTGCCCAATTAATGCACACACCATGGTTGCATAAGCAAGAGGTCTCCATTATATAACCCAGTCCTCCCAGGCGTGTGTTGTTAAAGAGAAAATACATAGTGGACCGAGAGAGAGAGAGCAAGAGGGAGAGAAAGAGAGAGAGGGAGAGAAAGAGCAAGAGAAAGAGAGAGATAGAGAGCGAGAGATAGAGAGAAAGGGAGAGAATGAGAGAGAGAGAGAAGTAAGTCAGAAAGCACACCCACAGACAGACTCAGAATTAGCTGTCAAGAGTCACATAACATTGACTCTGACTAACACAATGAAAAATGAAAACAACGTTAAAAGCTGGTGTTTGCTCGTTCATTTCGTTTGCAGCCCGTTGGGCGGATCCCACGTGAGGAGACGTTATCTGTGCGTCCCACAGGTCTTCTAAAAGGACTGTGCTGTACCATGTCTCTCACGTTCCCCATGAGGACTTGCTGTAATGCCAATTACTAGCTCCGCCGACTGCCGAGCTCCTCCCTTCAAACTGTCTTCTGGAAATCAACATGACAAATGTGGGGGACTGGCCCCGGCTCCCTTCATATAGTGGCCTTAGTAAGGCCAACACCTCGCCCTCTCATACGTCTTCTCTGCTGACTCTGTTTGCTACAAAACACTCTCCTATGGGACCGGCCTTGTTCACGTAGCTGTAGCTTTTGTGTGGCAAATTTCTAACAGCCAACAGGTACAGATGTCAATGTGTCCACAATAACATTAGATGCTAAATGTCCAGCCCCTTACTGCCCGTCTCTGTATAGAATCTATCAGCCATCTTCCAGTGTGGGGAAAATGTACACCCATCTACACCATCTACAGGCCAGCGGCCTATAGATGGTGTAGACCTGGGATAGGCAACATGGTCCAGAAAGGTCCGGTGTGGGTGCAGGTCTTTGTTCCAACAAAGCAGTTACACACCTGATTCTATTAGTCAACCAATAGTCTTTGCTAAGGACCTTGATTTGTAGACTCAGGTGTGTAGCTCCTTGGTTGGAACAAAGACCTGCACCCACACCGGGGCTTTCTGGACCATGTTGCCTAACCCTGGTGTAGACCGTGGAGTCCTGGTCTCCTGTGCTGTGCCGTCCTCTGGGCCAGCATGTGTTTGGTTTCCCCAATGTACAAGTCACGCCAATCCTTCCGGCACTTAACAGCGTACACTATATTGCTCTGTTTGTGTCGGGGGACCTGATCCTTGGGGTGGACCAATTTCTGGCGCAGCGTGTTTTGGGGTTTGAATCTATCAGGCAGTTATGAGGAGGAGGTCTTTTTTTCAGAGCAGAGTAAACCCACTCAAGACCTTTTACTCACCACTCTACTGCATCCCTCCAAAATCGATACGTTGCCTGATTCTGAATGTTCGCTCCGTCTCTACCTCCAATCTCAAACCCGTCGACGATACAGGTCCAACCTTAACATATTCCTGCTCAGTATGGAGGCGGGGGATCAGCCCTGCAGCCTCTGCACTGCCAGACAGCAGGCCTCCTCACTCACACTGCCTGCCACACTGTTGCCGGGCTGGATGATGGGAAATCTGTGGTAGAATCAACACGATGTGGAATCCAAACAGGAGAGGCCCAGTGGACTTTCAAGCGTTAATCCGGGTCTTCTCTTGTTATTTTATCCAACTGAGACGGGACGACGATGTGGCAGTTCTGCAGGACACATGATCAGTATGAAAGTAGAGAAATATCCCGATGTAGTTGGATGAAGAAGGCAGAGAGTAATAGACCTACTGTAACTGATTTACGCAGATTACAAACAAGGTTCCTTTGCCGGCTTGGGATGGTGCACCCCTTCTTAGACAACCTGGTGGTCCCGGGCTCCCCCTGGAGCACCATATCGATACTGAACCGATACCGTTGGTGGCACAATGGTGCAGTGGTTAGCGCGGTCGCCTCACAGCAAAGAAAGTCCTGGGCTCGAGCCCCGGGGTAGTCCGACCTTGGTGGGGGGGGGTCGTCCTCTGCGTGGAGTTTGCATGTTCTCCCCGTGTCTGTGTGGGTTTCCTCCGGGTGCTCCGGTTTCCTCCCAAAGTCCAACGACCTGTAGGTCAGGTGAATCGGCTGTACTAAGTACTCCCTAGGTGTGTGTGTGTGTGCGTGTGAACCCAGTGGTGGCCTGGCGGCCCGTCCAGCATGTCTCCCCGCCCGCCGCCCAATGACTGCTGGGATAGGCTCCAGCATCCCTGCGACCCTGAGAGCAGGACAAGCGGTTCGGATAATGGATGGACATACAAGGTTGCTTGTGTGCCGTCCCCTCGCCAGGAAATAGTCCGCACCCTTGTAAAAATGCAGTTCTTGGACCAAAGCCAATGAAGGCAGTCTAATGTACCCCAAAGTTAAACGATGACGCACCGCTGTGCTGCAGTTGTATCGATCGCCTGTCTGACAGAAGCACGGCCACACGGCGTCACGTGTCCCTCTTTTTGTCCCCGCTGGCGGTGTTTCTGCTTCAGTGTTTGTCCTACCCGGTCAACACATTTCTGCAGCGGAGACTGGGGAGTGTCTCCAACCACGGCAAGGGTGCTACTAAGTATCAGCGTAACCTGGCTCCATGAGCCCAGATGGATAAAATAGCAATTTATTACGGGGAGCAAAAAGTCACGGATTTCGGCTTCAAGATCTCCAAAAGACTCAAGCCAAAAAAAATCATTACTCATAAATCCTTCATTCGATATCCAAGCCCCACAATGTGTGCTCTCAATATTTCTCTAAGACGCTCCAGCAGCCCTGGATATGAGCTTGTTTTGCAGCTAAACGCTCGCCTTGTTCACCACCCGGTGTGGAAAACTTCCTCTTGTGGGTCTGCATAAACAACGGACGTGTGGGAAACTGCAACCGATGACGTTTCTAGAGGGCCTCATGCGTGCATAAATATGATCATTATTAACGTGACTGCAGTGTCCTGTGTCCCCCACAGCACAGTATGAGCTCCGAAGATGACGTTACCAGTACCAGCTCGTCTGTGGCGTCTCCACTGACGCTCGCTGCACTGAACACCACCGACACAAACAAAAACACCACCTCCTCTGGGTTCATCCTGACCAGAGAGAGCAAGCACACATCCACCCAGTGTTCAGGATGGTGAGTGAGTGAGTGAGATGGAACTGTGTGAAGCATAAAGCTGGAGAGAGAGAGAGAGAGAGAGAGAGATACTAATACACACACACACACACACACACTCAGGGAAAGACACTAGCAGACACCAGCAGCGCTTCTATATTTAACACGGCTTCAGCACATAAACGAAAATTGTGCATTGTTTTCCATGTCTGGGAGGCACACAATGACACACAACGACACACAAACACACAATGACACATGACACACAATGACATACAACGACACAAGGACACACAATTACACAATGACAGTCACACAATGACACACAGACACACAACGACACACAATGAAACACTGACACACAAGTGACACACAATGACAGACGGACACACAACGACACAATGGCTTCCATTGCTGGCAGCTCAGAGTATTACGCACTAAGGAAAGATATTGCAACTACCCTGGAACCGGGTGTTTCTTCCCATCCCTGTAAGATACAGCCGAGTTTCATTAGGTTGTGAAACTTAATGAAGCTCAACTTAGTTTAGGGAGGTGCTCCTTACCTGATGTGAGGGTCTGATGACAGGATGTTGTGTTGCTGTAAAGCCCCTTGAGGCAGATGCGTAATTTGTGATATTGGGCTATACAAATAAAACTGACTTGACTTGTGTGTGTGTGTGTGTGTGTGTGTTTTCATTCGTTTAAGTACTTTTGAAAGACACATTGTGGGTATTGTATGTGTGTCTCGGTAAGTGTTAGTGAGTGTCCATGGTGCATGCACTGTGCATGCACCGTGCACCATGCGTGCACCATGGTCATGGCCTGCTGTGTCCACATTCAGCCTAATGAAGCACACTTCCTGTAGCTACAGCAGCCAGAACATTGAGTTGTGTGACTTCATAGCCTCCGCTGTACAGTCATTTCTATAATCCCTCACTGCTCCCGGTTCTTGTATGTAACAAGTAACCTTTGACTCTTCAGTCTGTGTGCAAGAGACGGTATAAGTTCAATGCCCATGTTCCAGGGGAAGGTGGGTGGTAAGGGTGCTTCTGATCATGCAATTAGTTGCAGGCAGTGAGAATAGGATGGTATGACACTGCAGGGTTTTCTTGCCGTCGAATTCAGAAAGAAGTATGAATTATTTCCTCAAAAAGAAGTCTTAAGGGAAAAAGTAAAAAAAAAACAAAGCAAAACAACAACCTGTAGACGTGTTCTAAAAAGAAAATGGCTAAAGAGTGGAGAATTGAATAAACGAGGGAGGGAGGGAGGGAGGGAGAGAGGGAGACGGAGAGGTGTTAAATCATAAACTAGTTCAGTCTTGCGTGCTGCAACAAGCTGCTTACAAGAAGAGAAGATAATTTCCTGCACAGCCCGTGAGGGCATGTGGCCCAGCGATGTTGTCAGTGTGCTGCTGGAACACCGGCTCACCGGAGTCAGCGCAGCCAGGAGAAGATGGAAACAGCATTATTTATACCCAGATAGCAAAACTGCTGTGGCCCGGACCCGTCCCACACCCGACACTTTATCCGGCCCACATATTGCGTGGAATGACGGCACTTGGGCGGTCCGCTCCTGTTTGCCAGATCTGGGCCAGAACCAAGCCATAGCAATGCCGCATGTGCCACATATTTGCCAAAGGTGGCCCATATTCGTTTTGTGATATTTGGGCCATATTCACCATTTACCACACATGGCCACTTCAGGGTCACATCCAGATCACATGTTGCCCAGAGCACCGCACCTTTGCCAAAAAAAGGCCCACATTTGATCTGGCATATTTGGGCCATATTTGCTGTTATACATGTGGGCCACTTCAGGCTCACATCCGTTTTGTCAGGGCCAGAAGAAGACCATCAGTGCCACATCACTGCCTGAAGTGGCCCACATCCGGGTGCTATCTGGGTACACACACAAAGGCAAGTGATTACAGCCAGAGCTGTATCTGTGTGTGTGTGTGTGTGTGTGTGTGTGTGTGTGTGTGTGTGTGTGTGTGTGTGTGTGTGTGTGTGTGTGTTTGTGTGTGTGTATGTGTGTTGTGTGTATGTGCACATGGTAAGCAGACCTCCTATCAGCTTCATTAGTGATTGCACCCTATATTTGGCTCTATGTGTGTGTGTGTGCATGTGTGTGTGTGTGTGTGTGTGTGTGTGTGTGTGTGTGTGTGTGTGTGTGACTGGTGAACCAGCTCAGTGAGTGAAGGCATCTGTTGCACGGCGGTGCCGAGAGAGAGGGATGAGAGAGGGACGAGAGACAGACCGGGATGACAAGAGACGGAGAGAAACTCGCATGTCTTCTGGCTAATGAGCTCTGTGATGCCAGGCGTCCTGTGAGACTCTTAGACAATATGCTGCTTCTACCGTGTTCACGCTCGCATCTGCACCAAGTGTGCCAAGAACAAAGTGGCAGAGTTAAAACGAGGATTCTGGGAGGCACCTGGGGGACCAGAGACAAAGCGGCAGGGGTTATGGTTCAAATCACCAGCATGTGGAAATCTGGGAATTTTCAGTGTATTTTCTAGCTTTCCCTCAACTTGCACAACAGCAGAGGTGTGTTGTCTTGTGAACGCAATGCAGGAGATTGCAGAGGACACCGTCAAGTCCTCATGATACTGGTCTTTACTGCAGTGCTCTGCCCCCCCCCCCATTCTCCCCAATTGTATCCAGCCAGGGCGGCATGTGGTGCAGTGGTTAGCACGGTCGCCTCACAACAAGAAGGTCCTGGTTTTGAGCCCCGGGGTAGTCCAACCTTAGGGGGGGGGGGGTCGCCTCGTCCCAGGTCGTCCTCTGTGTGGAGTTTGCATGTCCTCTCCGTGTCTGTGTGGGTTTCCTCCGGGTGCTCTGATTTCCTCCCACAGTCCAAAGACATGTAGGTCAGGTGGATTGGCCATACTCGGAGCCGTACCTGATAGAAAACCCTGAGGCAGTCTGGCGGTGGCCTCGCCTAGAGTCGACCGTGCAGTATTTTTGTCTGCGTCTGCGTCGTCGTGTGGAGTGCGGGGGATGTGTGTCGAGGTTGTGTGGCTGGGAGAGCTGGCGTTGGATCGGCTGGGAGAGCTGACCTTGGATTGGCTGGGAGAGCTGGCCTTGGATTGGCTGGGAGAGCTGGCCTTGGATTGGCTGGGAGAGCTGGCCTTGGTCTACTTCGTCCGGTGGGCCCAGGAACCACGGCCCCTGCCTGGAGCTGTGCCCAGGGAGGAAACGCCGAGGGCGGTCTGGCAGGCCGTCTGGCAGGGCGTGGAGGCGGGGCGGGCTAAGCTAACTGCTAGCCCATGCAGACCGGCACCTCCGACTGTCATCCTGGCTGGAGTTCCTTCTCTGGATGAGGAATTTGTTTGGACTACGTTGCAGGGTGGACTGTGTTGTTAATGGTTTGTTTTTTGCCTTTTTTTGTTGTTGCCCTATTTCTGTTTTTAATGTTTTTGGCGGTGTCGTTTTTGGGAAATTTTGAATGTGTGTGTTTTTTGTGTTACACTGCTGTGGGCTGCGGGGAAACGAAATGTCATTTCTTTGTGCATGCAGGTATGTCTAAGAAATGACAATAAATTGTTCCTGATTCTTGTCTCTAGGTATGAATGTGTGTGTGTGTGTGTGTGTGTGTGTGTGTGTGTGTGTGTGTGTGTGTGTGTGTGTGTGTGTGTGTGTGTGTGTGTGTGTGTGTGTGTGTGTGTGAGCCCTGTGTGATGGCCTGGCGGCCTGTCCAGGGTGTCTCCCTGCCTGCCGTCCAATGACTGCTGGGATAGGCTCCAGCATCCCTGTGATCCTGAGAGCAGCATAAGCGATGTGGATGATGGATGGATGATGGATGGATGATGGATGGATGGATGTATCCAGCCAATTACCCCATTCTTCCGAGTCGTCCCGGTCGCAGCATCACCTCCTCTGCCGATCCGGGGAGGGCCGCAACTACCACGTCTCCTGCGATACATGTGGAGTCGCCAGCCACTTGTTTTCACCTGACAGTGAGGAGTTTCACCAGGGGGACGTAGCGCGTGGGAGGATCATGCTATTCCCCCGAGTTCCCCCTCCTCCCCGGACAGGCGACCCTGACCAACCAGAGGAGGCGCTAGTGCAGCGACCAGGACACACACCCACATCCGGCTTCCCACCCTCAGACACGTCCAATTGTGTCTGTAGGGACGCCCGACCAAGCCAGAGGTAACACGGGGATTCGAACCGGCGATCCCCGTGTTAGTAGGCAACAGAATCGAGCGCTACGCTACCCGGACGCCTCAGTGCTCCGGGTCTTTTGCTGAGTGTTTGCCGCTGTTAAACAACTATTTCACCCTTCCCTTTAAACCCCATAAAGCCGCGTTGTTATCGTCTTTTTGTCTCAGACTAATTGTTCTCCTCGCTCTGAAGAGACGAATATTTAATTTGACGTCATTTTGACTCGAGCCCAAAGCAGAATGAGCAGATACAGTTGGCTGACTCGCCGTTGAGTCCTGAAGAGAGTCTATTATTAAACTGCCTGCAGAAACATATTAAACCGCAAGCCAGCAGGGGTCTGAAGACCAAAACCAGCTCCGGCGCGCACCGCCTCAGCAGAACAATAAACAGCATACTAATTTGCTGAACCACAGCTTAACAAGGTGAATGGGGTGGACTGTTGGCATGGCGATGCCCCGAGGACTTGAGAAGAGAGGAGTTTGACATTGGTGGGGGGGGGGGGGGGGCTCATTTGTGATCCAGCCCCTGTACCCACAATAATTATTGTTAGAAAAATCATAGGTTGCACCAGAGTCAGCTGGAGGAATCAGGATCATTGGTTTGTCGTTTCATTCCGTGCACCTGCGCACATGAACCGAGGCGATACGTCGTTTCCCCAGCCCACAGTGGTGTAACACGAACACAAACACACATATCCAAACTACAACAAACCGCAAAAACACATATCCAACATATAAAAAAAATACTAATAAAAAAATTGGTAACACTTTAGTATGGGGAACATATTCTAAGTAAAAAAACTTAATTACTAGTGAATTAGTAATGATCAAGATGTCACGTTAGTATGGGGAACATATGCTAAGTAACAAAAACTTAATTACTAGTGAATTAGTAATGATCAAGATGTCACTTTAGTATGGGGAACGTATGCTAAGTAACAAAAACTTAATTTAGAGTAATTTAACACTATGAACACTTGTAGTTTTGTGTGTTGTTATGTAAGAACAGACCATATTCATTAAGTGTTAGTAAGGGAGAATAACTCTTCTTGTGGTACTACCACCTTATAGGATGACTGTCGGGCTAGCAGTTAGCTTAGCCTGCCCCACTTCCGCGTCCTGTCAGACCGCCCTCGGTGTTACTTCTTCGGGCACAGCTCCAGGCAGGGCTGTGGTCCCTGGGCCCACCGGACGCGGCAGATCAAGCTCCCCCAGCCGATCCAACGCCAGCTCTCCCAGCCAGACGCCTCCAACACACCTGCCCGCACTCCATACGACCACACCAAAAACACAGGAAACAGGTCTCGCCGAGGTATCAATGTGCCTATATAATCAATATTAATTTGAAAGGTATTAATGGTAGAGACGTGCTACCCTCATCCATTCTTAGACAGCCGGAAGTGTCGTTTTGTTGTTCCATTATCCTTCTGTACATCAGACAAGCTCCAACTGGTTGGTACCCTTACAGCTCATTGAAGTGATGCTTCGTTCCTCCTGCAAAGTGATGAAATTAAAATCTGTTTTGTCGCGTGCACTTGCCTGCCTGTTGGCGCCTGTTAGAAAAGATAATAAGTGTTTGGATTACAGCGATATTTCAAACTGATTACTTCCTTTAATTAGTATCACACATGTCTCCAGCCTTGAAATCGGTCATTCAGCCTATCCAAGTGGAGAAGAGTCGTCACGGTGCTGTTGGGTGTCATTATGTGCACCACACTGAACAGTAAAGGAGAGAGAGGCCTGAGGAGATCAGAAAGAAAATAAAAGATGAGCATGGTAAAGGTAAAGGCTGCAAGACCATCTCCAGGCTGCTGGGTGTTCCCTTGACAACGGCTGGCAACGTTATTAAGACGTTTAAGGTCCATGGACCTGTAGCCACCCTCCCTGGACGCGGCCGCAGGAGGAAAGCCGACCCCAGATTGAGCAGAAGGCCGAAGAGATGCAAGATGAACTCCAAGGTGGAGGCACGTCCGTTTCTGATCGCACCACCTGTCACTCCTTTTTTTTTCCTTTTTTGGATTTTTCCTCCTTTTTCGCCCCAATTGTACCTGTCTAATCACCCCCTCTGCCGATCCAGGGAGGGCTGCAGACTACCACATGTCTCCCCCGGTACATGTGGAGTCGCCAGTCGCCTCTTTTCACCTGACAGTGAGGATTTTCACCAGTGGGACACGTAGTGCATGGGAGGATCATGCTACCCCCCCCCGAACAGGTGCCTCGACCGACCAGAGGAGGCGCTAGTGCAGCGAACAGGACACATACCCACATCTGGCTTCCCACCTGCAGACATGTCCACTTGTATCTGTAGGGACGCCCGACCAAGCCGGGGGTAACACAGGGATTCGAACCGGCGATCCCCGTGTTGGTAGGTAACGGAATAGACCACTATGTTACCCGGATGCCCCATCTGTCACTTTTTGAGTGAAGAAGACCCATGAGGACTCCACTTTTGAAAGGAAAACATAAAAGTCAGACTGGAATTTACTAAAATGCCTATTGACAAGCCACAGTCCTGCTGGGAGGACGTGCTTTGCACAGACGAGTCAGAACCGGAGCTCTTGGCAAGTCACATCAGCTCTATGTTCACAGAGGAAAACATGAAGCTTTCAAAGAAAAGAGCCCCATACCTACAATGGATAATGGAGGAGGCTCGGTTATGGTTTGGGGCTGCTTTGCTGCACCTTGCACAAGGTATCTTAAATCTGTGCAGGGCACAACCAACTCTCCACACTATCAAGGCATTCTGGGTCGAAACCCAGCGCCCAGTGTCAAGAGAGCGCTGTGTCAGTCACAGGTCATGGGTCCTCCAACAGGGTGATGACCCAAAACACACAACTAAAAGCACCCAAGAATGGATAAGAACAACGTATTGGACCAGTCTGAAGTGGCCTTCTTTGAGTCCTGATGTGGATCCTATCGAACATCTATGGAAAGAGCTGGAACTTGCAGTCTGGAGAAAGCAACCACCCAACCTGAGACCGCTGGAGCAGCTTGCTCAGGGAGTGGGCAAAAATACCTGTTAAGAGGTGCAGGAGTCTCATTGAGGGCTACAGCAAACGTTTGACTGCAGTGAATGCCTCTAAAGGTGGTGCAACAACACATTAGGTTAAGGTGCCATCGTTTGTGACCATGCAATTCTCATTTGTTTTATTAGTTGCAACATTAAATTGAACAGAAATCAAAAGCAGAGTCTGATTTCTATGAAATATGGAATAAACAACGGTGGATGCCCATTACTTTTGTCAGTTTCAAGTTAGTTCAGAGGAAATTGTGCATTCTTCATTCTTTTTATGGGGGGGGGGGGGGCAACAAATTTGAGCACGTCTGTACACATACGTGAGATACGACCTATTGAGTAACAGGTTAAAAGCAGATAAACACAAAATGAAAATATAATGCTTAGAACAACAGCTTTACCAACGTGATAAAACCCGTTTGAGGCCTCCGTTGAAATGTATGAAAACATAGCGAAGTCTTCAGACACACAACTAAATGTGTGTATGATCACGCCATAATGTTGATATAGTAAATGTCTTGTTATGTACAGCAGTCTGTCATTACGCCCACCCCCCAGCATGCTCAGTTATCTGCACAAGCAAAATGCCCTCATCTAAATACAAATGCTTGTGCAATACAAATGTACCATGGAAACTACACATTCAACTGCTTTAGTATGCTGGTTACACATTCCTGCTGTTGGGCTTGTAAAACAGGTATATAACAGAGTACGTGGTAGTGAGTTGGGTGGTAGGTGAATATACAGTGTACTAGAAGAACCCCGCTACAATGTAGCGGTTTGGTTATTCACCCGTCTAAATCTCCCTCCTCTTCATCCTGCCAGCTAACCGCCTTCCCCCTGCCCCTAACCCCCCCACTCCAACTCCCTCCCCCCAAATGCTCAGAATCATCTGAAATGCCGAGAAAAGTGGTTTTTAGCCATTTTTAGAAAATGCATATTTTGCATAGTTATGCATAGTTATGCATAATTATCTTAATTTTCTGCTATTTTTCTGGTCCTCTCTGGAACAATACCTACCACCTCCAAAAAAAAAATGAGGCTCATAAGTGCATTTTTGCAAAAATGCATTTATTTTGCATAATGCCAAAACATTTCTAAGTCCCAGAAATTTTTTTATATAGGTGAAAAAATCAAAGATGCTCAGAATCACCTGAAATGCCGAGAAAAGTGGTTTTTAGCCATTTTTAGAAACATGCATATTTTGCATATTTATGCATAATTAATTATGCATAATTCTAATGTTCTGCTATTTTTTATAGGTGCCCCTGATCATTCCCAATAACCTCCAAAAATAATCAAGGCCCCAAGTGCTTTAGTTTGGCCGTTTATAGACTCTCACACAGACACACCACACACCACACACCAGACACACATTGTGAAAATACAGGAGTAGATACTGCTGGCACATAAGACGATATAATGTAATATTGTGAGCGTATGGGCGTCCGGGTAACAGAGCGGTCTGTTCTGTTGCCTACCAACAAGGGGATCGCCAGTTCGAATCCCCGTGTTACCTCCGGCTTGGTCGGGCGTCCCTGCAGATAACTGGCCGTGTCTGTGGGCGGGAAGCCGGATATGTGTCCTGGTCGCTGCACCAGCGCCTCCTCTGGTGGGGCGGGGCACCTGTTCGGGGGGGGAGGTGCAACTGGGGGGAATAGCATGATACTCACCACGCTCTGGTGAAACTCCTCACTGTCAGGTGAGGAATCAGAAGCAGTTGGCGACTCCACATGTATCGGAGGAGGCATGTGGTAGTCTGCAGCCCCCCCCCCCCCGCGTCGGCCGAGGGGGTGGAGCAGAGATCGGGACGACTCGGATGAGTGGGTTAATTGGCCGGATACAATTGGGGAGGGAAAAAAAGGTAATGTGGGAGTATGTAGCATTGTATATGGACATGATGGGTTATGGTTGAAGTGCTTTGGGTGTCTAGAAAAGCATATACATGTAACGATGATGATGATGATGATGATGATGATGATGATTATTATTATTATGGAGTCGTGGTATGGTATATAGTATGTATTGTATACAGTACAGTGGGCAATACAGTCTATAAGCGGTATGGTCTAATATATGGGCATAGGCAGTTGATACTCAACCATACCAAAACTCAGTATATCACAGAAGGTTGGATCAGTTCATCTGGACACGATGTTTACTGACAGATACGTTTCATCATCGTCTAAGTGACCTCTTCAGTCTCAGCTGACTGCAGGTACCCCACCCTTATAAACCATACAGTGGCCTAACCACCCAAACCAACGACCTGTTTCATATACAGATATGGGGGTGACCATTAGCTAGAGTTACAATGGCCATGTGTACTATTCATAGAGGGTTGAGGAATAGTTGCAGTCACAGCGTTGTAAGATGGTGACAGGATGTACTCTTACCCCCCCCCCCCTCGGTTCAGGGATGGTCATTCCCTCTTCACATAGATGGCCTCTTTGACTCCCGATTCAAACCAGCGTTCCTCCCTATCAAGGATGTGCACATCCTCATCCTTGAAAGAGTGGCTGTTGGCCTGTAGATGGTGTAGACTGTGGTGTAGATGGTGTAGACTGTGGTGTAGATGGTGTGGACTGTGGTGTAGATGGTGTAGATGGTGTAGACTGTGGTGTAGATGGTGTAGATGGTGTGGACTGTGGTGTAGATGGTGTGGACTGTGGTGTAGACTGTGGTGTAGATGGTGTAGATGGTGTAGACTGTGGTGCAGATGGTGTAGACTGTGGACTCCTGTCCTGACGTGTTAGCTCTCCTGTGTTGTGCCGTCCTCTTGGCCAGCGTCTGTTTGGTTTCCCCGATGTACAAGTCACGGCAATCCTCCTGGCACTTAACAGCTACACTATATTGCTCTGTTTGTGTCGGGGGACCTGATCCTTGGGGTGGACCAACTTCTGGCGCAGCATGTTTTGGGGTTGGAATCTATCAGGCAGTTATGACGTGGAGGTCTTTTTTTCAGAGCGGAGTAAACCCACTCAAGACCTTTTACTCACCACTCTACTGCATCCCTGCAAAATCGATACGTTGCCTGATTCTGAACGTTCGCTCCGTCTGTACCTCCGATCTCAAACCCATCAACGATACAGGTTCAACCTTAAGGTACTCCTGCTCAGTATGGAGGCGGGGGATCAGCCCTGCAGCCTCTGCACTGCCAGACAGCAGGCCTCCTCACTCACACTGCCTGCCACACTGTTGCCGGGCTGGATGATGGGAAATGTGCAGGTACGTGACCCCCCCCCCCCGGTTAAGAGATGGTCTTCTTTGATTTTCTTAGCTGGACTACTGAGCATGCATCAGGACAAAGCTCTGTATAGTAGCGACAGACCTGTCGTGCAGACACACTTGCCTCCAGTGTCCTGTTGTTGTTCCATTTATTTCTTATGTTTTTGCTTTTTTGTTTTATTCTCTTTTGTTCTCTCTTTCTTCTTTCTATTTGTGTGGGATGTCTGCAAGTGCTAGGATCTGTTGTGCAACCCCCCAATGCGACAATAAAAATCTCCCAACAGTGGAAGTCTTCATACTACACTGAATATTATTCATTTCATAGTTTTTGTGTTTTTCCATTGCAATCTATTCTAAACATAGCATGCTAAATAGTGGTATATAAGTCACTAGGGGGTCTCGCTGCCTTCCTTTTAGCCTCTGTGTATGTGTAGGCAGGGTGCGAACTACAGGGGAGCCAGGAGGAGCTTGGCTCCCCTTAGTAAGATGTGAGTTCCCCTGAAAACATGATTTGTGAAATTTTTTTTAGGGGGGGGGGTCTCTGAAATATTGACAATATGCCATGCATTTCTATTTTTCTGTCTTCATCATCATGGATCACGCCTAAAAGTATGCTATTATTCGTGCAAGATTCATACACGAGGATCACTGATTCACTTTTAATAAAGATACAGGCATGCATGCGGTTCTTGCCATCACCATCGAAGCGTGGCGGCGCAATCAGGAAAAAAAAAACAAAAAACAAACTTTCATTCATCTTCGTTGCAAATTTCGGATTTACTTCAAAGTCTAAGCCAATTGAAGAGCAGTCACAGCAACCAAGCAAAAGGAGATCCTGCCTAACAAGGTACTCGAGACCAACTCCAGGGGAATGGAAGAAACAGCAACTTCATTCAGGTCCGGCTATATGGTGGCCAAGGAAAGGCCGGCTTACCAAAAGCTCCCTCCTTTGATGAAGCTTCAGGAGCGCAATGGCGTGTGACCGAGCATATTTCCGCCCGCTGCGGGATTCGATCCGGTGTTGTACTGCACCACCGCTAACCGCTCGACTAAAGGGGTCTGACCCCCGTCCCAGCCGATCAGCTAGTAAGTCTTTTGTAGGTTACAAGCGCAAAAGTAGGCACTGCGCACAAGTCAGATCACCCGTGTGCTCAAGTTGTAGGCCATGTTGCACAGCAAATGCGGGAGAAGTTTGGTTCAAATATTAAAGAG